>NW_019765582.1:0-521 GCF_002891405.2 Cryptotermes secundus | reverse complement strand
TTTGCCGACAAGCGGCGGTCGCTCAGTCGGTATAGTTCGCTTGCGTACTACAGGCAACGGAGTTTGTTTTTTGTTTGTTTCTGTCTTTTTTGCCGTTGCAGAGATTCCATTTAAATAAACCATCCTCTACTGATGAGGTATGTGTGTAACTTGGAATTTTAATGTTAGAGAAGCTACGAATTGTTAATTCTGTTGCTGAGAAAACGAAAGTGGAGTTATTTTAGTTATATTCTGAAACAAGTTTTTAATCCTGACGGAATATTTCAGGCTTTACGTTCAGAGAACTAATAGTGAAAACCTCGTGTCATTTACCAAAGGTCTGTAAAGTCTACAGAATATTTGACTCCCTCCAATGCTCTTAATCTCGCGTCTTCCGGTGTCCATTAACTGAGGATGGTTTTAATTAAGTACATAGGCTATGTCTTACGTTCCTCAGAGACGTTCTATAGCACACACTTAGCAGCAAAATATCCCTGCGATCCCACCATTATGAACGAAACAACGAATGCTACAGGTTTGTC
>NW_019765581.1:0-521 GCF_002891405.2 Cryptotermes secundus | reverse complement strand
GTGTGGGTGGAAGGATAAGGTAAATTGAAAAAATCCACATCATAGGGACTTGAACCTGTGACCTTCTGGCTTGTATTATGGTGCCTCAACCAACTATGCTACCACCCTGGGTGATAGATGAATGTGGAGTGTTTGGTGGAATGAGAATTAGCAAGGAAAACCAAAGTACTAGAAGGAAACCTGCTGCAGGGCCACTTTGTCCACCATGAATCCCGCATGACTTGACCTGGAATCGAACCTAGGTCTCCATATTGGGAAGCTGGCGACTAATCACCTGAGCCGTGGCATGGCCCTGGCAACATTAACTTGCTGTCATAAATTTCTTTCAGTTTCTGCAGTTGAGTTCCGATAAAATATCTTCAAATTGGCCATTACCACCTCCATCTCTTTCCTTACCTACTTACCATTTGTGTTCAGTTCCCTTCCATTAGGTAAACACTGATGTTATGTAACTTAAAAATCAGTATTACCCTCTTGTTTCCTCCTGGCTCATCCTGTAGCTTTTCCTGCCAAAATTCAGT
>NW_019765580.1:0-520 GCF_002891405.2 Cryptotermes secundus | reverse complement strand
CCCTCGCCTGTCATCTGGGGCTGGTACAATATGCCAGAAGTAGCGGCAGTACAAGGGACTTAGTTCCACCCCACTAGCAATAAAATAAAATCTTCGTATGACTTACCTATAATGTAATCATATGCATTCTTCAACCCATCATGTTCCTTACAGACCAAATGAGTTATATAACTGTTAATATGGCATAAATAAATAAAGAACCCGAATATTGGTACCGCACACGTATACAGTGAGATGACACACCAATTTAAATCCATTCCTATCCAGTAATTTACACTAAAATGCAAGTTAAAATTTAAGCTAATTCAATGCTCAGAAAATAAGCGTGTACAGAATCAGATTAGTTCGTTACATAAAACGATGCCTTCTTTTCCCGTATGTTCCAGAATAAATTTCAATAACTTGAATGTATTAGATACTGAAAAGATTAAGTTTAAATATGTGAGCAATATATATGCACACGCACCATTTCCATTTGACAGTAGGCACTAACCACAGACGGTCACAGACGTCACAGACG
>NW_019765579.1:0-521 GCF_002891405.2 Cryptotermes secundus | reverse complement strand
AATATGGTAGGAACAGTTGCGAAGTTTGAAACAAAACGAAATCGATAAAGCTACGTTTAAATCCCAAGTGAAGTAGGTTGGAGCCATATAAATTTAAACGCAACATGCCAGCCAACGTTCCTTATACATCACCAATACAAAATTTCATCTAATTCAAGCAGCAGATTCAAACATTCGAATATTCTTCGAGGAATATTGCTATTCTTTGTAAGAGTTTAGCTTCGTGGTTTATGCACTTTGTCAAAGTACGTGTAAAACAACACCGAATTACCTCCGATTTAAATACGTGGGAATAATTAGGCACTCATATGAGGCCGACCTCTTCTTGGAAAGGTTATAACCCTTACCGTATCAAGAATTTGACAGCCTTTATGCAAACTGTAAGTTCATTACAATGCTTGCAAGGACCCAATGAGGGGCTCCATCCTCAAGCTGTTGGAAAATACCGCATCCTCGCGCAATGTCTTTAGGTTACATATTAGTGTCATCTTGTTCTGAACGCCTGGTTTTCCAAGAATTTT
>NW_019765578.1:0-520 GCF_002891405.2 Cryptotermes secundus | reverse complement strand
GGAAAATTCTTGAGTAGCTGCAGAATTGACGGCTCCTCAAGAAGGTCTAAGATCCATGTGTAAGGAAGTAAGTAAATTCCTACTTTCAGCCGTCGCGTAACAATACAACTGTGGAGGGACTGCAGAATACCAGAAACCATTAGTGTGGTCTGTGTCCCAACCGAGATTCGAAAAGGATGTCGGTAGTTGCTCGGTCACATGAGTAAGAATCAAGTAAAATGAACCAAGTAATATTGTTCTTCCTGGAAATGCCCCTGAAAGTAAGTGGGGCCCTTAGATCCTTGCTGTTCTTATAAGGGTTCTTGGAAGAAGTGGAAAGACCGATGCGGCAGTGAGGAATGAATATGGGCTGAAGTTGGTACAAGTTGGCGTCCCCAGCCCCTCCTATTCAAAGTGCGCGCGAGTGGGTAAGAAAATAAGATGTGATTTTACTATTCAAATCTGGAAGAAAAGCCTTTTTGTTAGCTTCCTTACTGCCATAAGTTTGATATAGGGCCTAGCAGTGAATTGCTGAAACTTG
>NW_019765577.1:0-520 GCF_002891405.2 Cryptotermes secundus | reverse complement strand
GCACCAGCCCCGGATAGTGATGGGCGTGGAAAACTTAGCGGAATTGCTCCACACCAGACAACAACTTGCAGCGAGGCATTCCTGACAAATTCCACAGAAGCAGAGAAAATATTTTTTCCTTAAAAGTTTTAGCTCACAGGATTATGAATATTAAGATTTCGAATCCCTGGTTCATGAGAGCAAATCAATGGGAAAAGAGAGACGAGTGACTTGAAGAGATCTGCTTCACTGCTCCTCCTCCCCTGTAGTTAACTGAACTCGGCTCTAGTGTAGGTATGTGGATAGTTACATCCGGTTAGCTTTACCCCTGGAGGGTTCTGCTTCACTGCTCCTCTTCCCCTGTATTTAACTAACCTCGGCTCTGGTGTAGCTATTTGGATAGTTACATCCGGTTTGCTTTACACCTAGAGAGAGCGCCCTCGGCACACTTTGGGTCCCAGAGCCCGTCTACAAAGAATAATATCCCCAGCTTTGCTTTTATTGTGATCGCTGTGACAGCGGCATGGTCGGTTACTTTACT
>NW_019765576.1:0-520 GCF_002891405.2 Cryptotermes secundus | reverse complement strand
CTGCTGTAAAATTATAAACAGATGATAATTCTGTTAGACAAAATATCTTGTGCTTTCAACTGACATGCAAAAGAGGGGTCACAATGAACAATATCTGATTAGACTTAAACATCTGATATTCTATAAACACAGGCTTTCAGAAACTCAGTTGTTGGGCTCAGTGTAACACTCTGTGATGACAGCATGCTCATCAACCTGAGCAACACAAGAGATGGTCAAAGATGGCCCAAAGGAGAAGTAAATAGAAATCTTAGAGATGGAATCCAGGTGTCAACAAAATCATGGTGGTGGTGGAGGTGGTGGTGCCAAGGGCGGTGGCATTGGTAGCGCGTGTCATCTTGGGCTGAGTTGTTTTCCTTTCAGTTAAATATAGTATAAAGTTCTAGTTGTCTATCACCTACAGAACGGCTGTTGACCCATGATGTAGAACATGCTGAACCTAGACCCAGAATCACTGAACTATAACTCTTTTTCAAGATATTGGCCTCCCTACAATGGTACATTTTTGCCATCAACTTGA
>NW_019765575.1:0-520 GCF_002891405.2 Cryptotermes secundus | reverse complement strand
GTCTGACTACGGGTTGGACCGCTAGGGGCAGAGATGCTCATCTCGCTTACCTATTTAGATAGCTTCTTTGGCTCTCGTAACCTCCTGTCTCTCGGGGGATCTTTTCTCGGGATAAACCTGTCAATTCCTGAGACTGACCGCATATCTCTACCCAGAATCGAGATTAAAAATATTCCGAGTTTTACCTTCAATCCCGCTATCTACACCTTCACCGCGAGGTTCTGGAACACAGGGATACATTTACATTTTCAGTATTGTAAACGATTCATGTTGGACGACCTGGGAATCGGGTTTCGATTCTCAGTATGTGCAAACAATTTTCTCTTTTCTACAGCATCCAGACCGGCTCTGGGGCCCGCTTATCCACCTACCTAAAGGGTACCTGGAGGTTTTCCTCATGGGTGGTGTACATTCACTTCCATGTAGGGCTGAAGTTAATAATAATAACAAACAGTACGTTACATCCATGCCGGTGACAGTAGCCGAGCGGTCTAAGGCGTGCACTGTCTTCGCTCGCTCG
>NW_019765574.1:0-520 GCF_002891405.2 Cryptotermes secundus | reverse complement strand
TGTGCTCAAAACACTCACTTACTTACTCCTCGGTTCTACGGTCCTCTAGCTATTTTGGACTCCTTCAAGCAGATGACCCTTCTCTTCTGTTACTTGATTTCTACGTACAGCTCTTCAATCTCAGTTGTCGTAAATCATCCTTCACATCTTCCAGCCACCTCAGTCTCAAACTTCCCACTCTTCTTCTAACTTCTCCGTTTCTTTAAAACATTTCTCTAGCCGTCCTTCTTTATCCATTCTGTTCACATACTCCAACACCCGATACCAGATCGGGTAACAAGTTGTTACCCTGCTTATTTAATTAAGCAAAATGACATGAAGACGTATTGGAAATCGAGGTATAGCTCCACTATTCTTGACCTTGGCATTAGACTGAAGTCAGTGGTCAGCTTCACGTCCCGGCGCCTGCCTCCGTTATGGATAGGAGGCTGCGTGGGCCCCGGAACCTGTCTGGACGCTATGGAGAAGAGAACAAACCTTGGCCCTGCCCAGAATCGAAACACCGCCGTCTAGCCCGTAG
>NW_019765573.1:0-520 GCF_002891405.2 Cryptotermes secundus | reverse complement strand
ACCTCTGGATCTGTAGGCAGGAACTCTGACCACTAGACCACAGAATCTGAATAGACACTCACTTCAAAACACTGTTCACCATTCATTTAATGCAACAGTATATTTTATGGCTTAGTATGTATGGTCACCATACTGGTACTGATAATGACAGAAAATTAAAGGTAACCATCAAATGAAGTCCCCATTGGTGTGTATGTCTATGTTTATGTGCATATGGATATAGAGGTGTATCATTATCCAAGGTGCCTGCCCAAAATTCATATGCAAATCCACAATCCAATACATGGTGAGACTATATTCAACATTCCGCCTGGAAAATGCCAAGAAAGTAGAATCGTGCGTAAAGTGGTATATAATGTCACATGTTTCAGTGACTAAGACGCGGGTTTTGATTGGTGAATCGGTTTACTGGATCTTCGCTAGTTGTAACTACAAGTACAATTAGTACTTACACCCTCAAGACTACTGTAACTATAGAACATGTAACGTCACACACTAAGTCTTCTAATTCTTCTTCTGG
>NW_019765572.1:0-518 GCF_002891405.2 Cryptotermes secundus | reverse complement strand
CCTCTAACAGAAATGAGTACCAGGAATCTTCCTGGAGGTAGAAGGGCGGCCGGCGCGTAAGGCTGACAACCTCAGAGCCATCTGTCTAGAAAACGTGGAAGCCTTGACGTCTGACAACCCAATGGGCCTCCACGGGTTATTACAGGGTTAACTTTACTTTTACTTGATTCCCGCAGCTGATACGGCGCTCGTCTCGCAGAGAACGGCCATGGTAGATGATAATTCACTGCCTCCGTTCCTGCTCTAATCTAACTTATCTTATTTTATAGATGAACCTCAAAGTGACGACTCGTTACATCTAAGCATGCCTCATATTATGAAAATACGTTGAAGCTGTTGTATGTCTTCTGTACGCCTTAAATGAAGCCATGCCTGTCTGTCTGTTCGTCCGTACGTTTTCGACATCATATTAGAGCCTAAACCGTTAGATGGCTTTTTATAAAATTCAACATTAAATTTACTTACGAAATGTTTTGGGGAAATTTTGATTTACATCCGCATGGAATCATAATGAAGTC
>NW_019765571.1:0-520 GCF_002891405.2 Cryptotermes secundus | reverse complement strand
GAGCAACACGCCATGTCCTCACACGAGCTGCAAAGTGCACTGATGCTTACGGTGGAATTTTCGGAAATGTATTGTACTGGGTAAACTGTACGAACATTGTCCCTTGAACAGCAGATACCGGCATTAGAAACAGTACGTAATATCTCTTTCCTATCAACAGTTTCCGAACTATACAGTGATACAGCTGTATCTCGGAAACCGGTAGGAATGGGACACATGTACATATACACTTTTTTGCTTATCATGGCCGATACTATGACCTCAGAGAATATTGACCTTTCCTCATGGGACACCCTGTATATTGTTTCAGACACTTCATTTTGGTACACTAGAAGCTGTATATAGAGCTATATAGACTTAAGCAGGTTGGTTGATCCGTATACATAATAACAGGAGAAGCAACCGTGTCTAAAAACCGCAAGCTATATTATATTACTTATTATCATTTGATATATACCGTCAATTACAACACATTTAGGTTGGATGTTTGGCCGATATGTTTCGACATCTACAGCATCGC
>NW_019765570.1:0-520 GCF_002891405.2 Cryptotermes secundus | reverse complement strand
TCATTCTCCATTCATGCCGGGGAGGCCAGTGTTTCTATATTACTGGATCCTCCTCTGCTTGCAGTCTCCTTCTCTCTTCGTTTTTGAGGGGGCCTACCCCTCCACAAGGTCCATTTCCTCGATGCCTTTCGTGGTTGGATCCTTCATTTGTTTGCTGCCTTGTAGCTGCTGTTTCAGACTTCTGTCCCTTATGCCATTGTTGCATTCAGGGTACTTCCAACGTCTATTCTCCTCCGAACTTTTCGGGGTTTCTTGTGCAAAGTTGTCTTCGTTTTGTCCCATACGCCTGTGTCCTGCACAGCATGTAATCTTTTTTTCTGGTTGTGGTCACTTCTTTCCTCGGTCCACAATTTCTTTGGGTCAGAATTTCCTTGAAGATGTTCCTCTTGCGCCATACCACTGTTTGCACGGGGGTACACCTTCCTGTAGGCAGCAGCCAACTTCATCCTGGATCCACAGTCTCCTGGGGTCAGTTCCTTTGGCTCTTCGTGTCACCCTGCAATTTGCTTCTTGCCCCTAT
>NW_019765569.1:0-520 GCF_002891405.2 Cryptotermes secundus | reverse complement strand
GTATGTTGCTGTCAGAATATCTATCCAGGATCACAGTAATAAACTTGACGGAACCCATTCTTCGGTTAAATTTTCTCTTCGCTTTCACTATGAAGAAACTGCTGTGGAAATAAAAAAGTGAAATTTTAATACAGTCTCTAATATTCAAATGTGTGTTCGGAACATTGTGTACGAATACAATGTAACTTGTGTTACGAGCCATCTTGATATGCAGCAGATGTCTCTAAGACAGATACACACACAGGCATTAAGTACCAGTTTATCTTATTTGGAGATTTATATCTTAATCCTTTAAAGACTGATTTTCTACTGAATTATATTCTGACAGGTTGTCTCGTTTCTACGAAAAGAATAGGCAAAAACGTTGCCAAGCGGTCAAGAACAGACACCCAATCCTACGCAACGGTTTTAGTGATTCACTGCACGCAGTGTAATTTTAACAGCTGAACGCCGGTATCCGCGGCAACGAACCGTTCAAAGCACAGTAATGGTTAAGAACGCAATTACTGTACTGTTGAAA
>NW_019765568.1:0-520 GCF_002891405.2 Cryptotermes secundus | reverse complement strand
TTTTATTGTTTAAAAGTGAAATAGCATTATAATTGAAAAGACATTTAAGCACATAACTTTTGACATTAATGAATTTGTGTTATAATCTGTTACGTTTTATTGTATTATTGTTACCCACCATAAATACATGTGATAGCCACTTAACAGATTTAAATTAAGTAAGTTATTGGTTTGTGGTGGTTAATTAATATGCAGTTCCTCCATTAACAGGAGCTTTCTCTGATCCTTTGTCACTAGCTCTTACCTCTCAGATTGAGGGAGCAAGTAACTTCCTGATTGTTAATTTTAAATATGCTGAAATTAATTATTAATCTTGTCATTGAGAGGTAAGAATGGTGGTCTGGTGGGAACAGCGTGACGACGACGATGAAAATTTGGTCATCCACATGCATGAGGTAAGTTAGTTTTGTGAGCAAGCAGACAGAAATTTATTATAGTGTATATTAAGGAACTTTTATTTCAATTATCTATTTGATTTTAGTCTGCAAGCGAACTATACAGACCGAGCGACCGCTGCTTG
>NW_019765567.1:0-520 GCF_002891405.2 Cryptotermes secundus | reverse complement strand
ATATGTTGAAGGAGTTCAATAATTATGTAGGATTTGAGGTTCTCACAACAGTGGTTGTGAAGAGTTCTCTATCTGTATAACGCCGTCAAACCCTTTGAAAGTCAACCGACATTTCAGACTAACGCGTCGCCTCCATCTTCCGGGTCGAAGAATAAGCCAAGCGAGAAACCAGCGTGGAGTACATTGATAGCAACGGGTTACACGGCCTTATATCCCAGAGATAGAACTCTTCAATTAAATAATTGTATAAAAAGACAAATATTACTTAATTTAATAAAATTGTCAATTTGGAAAGAGTATTGCATCTCTTCAAAGGACACAATCTAAATAGTAAACGATAAGCGTAGACTCTTGAAGAAATATAATGTGAGGGTATGTATTGTGATGTATAGACCCATTGCTACTCAACGACTCTGTAAACATTCCCACGGAAGCGTACTCGCGCAACAATAGAATGCCCACTGCTAGGCAACGAGCAGTAAACAAGCCTTCTCAAGAATAGAGAGGCTGTGTTTTCTGC
>NW_019765566.1:0-520 GCF_002891405.2 Cryptotermes secundus | reverse complement strand
ATATCGCCTCCACCTTCAGGGTAGAAAAATCAGCGAGCGAGAAAACAGCGTGATCAAGTGGCTCGCTCGCAGATTTTTCTACCACGAATATGGAAGTGATATGTTCATCCGAAACGTCGCGTCACACAAGATCTACATGTACCACATCCCACAAGACGGCATTGTTCATGAAACTATACTCTAAGGAAAATAATCCCTTCAGCATTTTACAATCACGTCTTCGTGTTCACACGCACAGTATGTCTTCATGCGCAACTTTTCACATATTTCTTGCACAACCGTCATAACCATTAATTCTTTTGCTAACACGGTCTGTGGAAAATGAGTTAAAATGTGTTCAGTGTCTCTGTATATTGTATGGCATTTCTACTTACAGCGCACAATTTTTTCGGGGGAGAGATATGCATTCCCCCAACCTCCACCATATTGGGCATCAAAGGTCTTGGGTAGCTAGTGCTGAAATGGTTGTTAAACAGGATTAGGGCTGTTGACTTTTGCAGCTCCCAAATTGATGGAATGT
>NW_019765565.1:0-520 GCF_002891405.2 Cryptotermes secundus | reverse complement strand
AAAAAATAGGTCAGTTAGAAAGTGGTTGCTAACATGTAGCTATGCAACATAAAATCGGTTAAACGTGAGAGTCTCAACGTGGAGCAGTGACAAGGGCGACTACTACACCACATAAGAAAGGCGGTTAAATAGGTGGGTCCCTTGTCACCATGGTCACCTTGTCCTCAGGTTCTGGGTGGAGGGTAGCCATGGGCAGCCAACAAGGGGTCATCACCTTCCTTGGGTGTTGGGCGTGGGGCAAACTACTCACCGTAAAAATAATCTTGTTACAAAAGATCATAAGATACCTCGGATCTGGATGGATTCCTTGGAAGTTATTAGAGAGTAGAAAATTTCTGTCAAAAAGAGTCTACATTTTTATTAGCTGAAGAAGCATAAGCCATGGTTCAATGAACGATTTTCAAAATTATTACACCAAAGGAAATAAACCAAACTACAGTGGTTTCAGAAGCCAGGCAAAATAAATGGGGATAATCTGAACAAATTAAGACATGAAACCAGCAGGCATTTCAGGAATAAA
>NW_019765564.1:0-520 GCF_002891405.2 Cryptotermes secundus | reverse complement strand
AACCGCTTGAGCTATGGCGCGACCACAACCTGCTGTTGGTTGAAGTGGCTGTAGTGTAACGGCAGTTAATTCCAAGTGCGCTCCACAATACGCTTTAGCTCTGTCATTTTCTCTTAAAATTATCATAGGTCTACCAATGTGTCCCGTACACTCACTCGAGCCTGCGCTACACATTTGTGTGGGTCGTGTTACGAAAGGAGGGAGAGATTAAGTAGGATGAGGAGGAGACGAACTGTAATGCCGGGAAAAGAACGAGGGGAAAGGAGTTGCTAAGGAGAAGAATATTATGGACAAAGAGGAAAAGAAAGAGATGATTATAATGAAGAAGAAGGTAAAATAACTCGCGTCTTTGAGAGCCGCCTTCCTGCTGAGACGGTTGGCAGTCGGCAATTCTAGAACAGCGGTGGAGCGGAACTTCGGTACGCGTGTTTGCCGTTTCACATACTGCACTGGCGCAAGCTTCCTGTGGTTACTGCACATGCAAGTACAACATCTGTTGCTAACACCACAGTGCAGGGTC
>NW_019765563.1:0-520 GCF_002891405.2 Cryptotermes secundus | reverse complement strand
AGCTCTGCCCACAAAAAAATTAGTTTGGTTTCTTTTGGGTACCCCTTCGTATATGGGAAATTGATACAAGTTTTGAAGTGGAACACCTGATTAGAAGTCTATTTGGGTGACATCCTAAGAAATGAGAAGATAATACTGAAGTGGATTTTAGAAAAATAGGTTTCTATCTTTCTCTCAGTCCTATTTAGACAGATTTTAATCCCAAAGTCTTTGTGATAAGAAGATCTGAGAATCAAAATCAATACGTAAAAGGACCACTGCCCCAAATGTAATGGAATCTAGAATTTAATTAACCTTCCAGTAGATATTAGTAGCTGATAGCAAGAGAACATGAAAAATAACTTCCTCAAATTACTTGCCTGTTGTGGACAAGAGGCTAATCAGACATAAGTTTTGAGGGAATGTTGAGTCCTTGCCAGGTTTCAGTAATGTTATAAATTTTGCTTCCTTCCAAGGTTTTGAAAAATGAGACAGCTGAAGGCAGTGATTAAATAAATGTGTCAGATGTAGCAATGGTCTT
>NW_019765562.1:0-520 GCF_002891405.2 Cryptotermes secundus | reverse complement strand
GTGAGATACAGTCTGTGAAAATACTTCATCAAGTAATTACTCTATTTAATAGTCTACAGCGGGCAAGCTGTCTTGGCGGTAGCGCTTCTGAGTTGCGTTCGTGATATGTCCGGTTCGACTCTTCCCCTGGGTACCGACTGTATTGGTTGAGGTATTTCGTGGTTTTCCTCACTGTATTCCAATCATTCGACGCTATATCGCCTGGGTTACTGAGGCCATCGTTAAATAAATAATAGCTGTTCAGATACTTGCCGTGTTCGTCCGTCTCCACTTTGCGCGTCGGTTCTGGAACCAGGTTTTAACCTGCAGAAGAGAATACATTAGGTTTGTTAATACTGTTTGCGGATCAGAGCTTCCGCGATTTTATATTGTCACGTGTAGGGGTAAATATTAGACGGGTTTTGGATTGGCAAATTGGATTTATTGCGCTCATACACTCAACTCATAACTACAAGTGATACATCACTATCGTTGATCTTCATTAGTCGTATCCTGGCAACGGATTTCAACACAGTAATTA
>NW_019765561.1:0-519 GCF_002891405.2 Cryptotermes secundus | reverse complement strand
TAATCTTACAGCAAACAAATACGAAATGTGCGTTTCTAGAGATGACGTCAAACCTCCAGTTACTTGACCAGTAGCGCTGGTTGTATATGATAAAGGAGTGAGGGAGCCTTGTCCTGATAAGCCATTTCCTAATGAGTGGCTGGTGTAAGCGAATGAATCACCATTTTGAATTAAAAAATTGGAGACGTCGATACTAGCATCTCGTAGGGAACCTTTGTTGTTGAATTTGCAGGAAACGGACTCGTTTCTTGGCTACTCGTATAAAATGTTTCGATTTACCTTATTCTGCCATTTACGTGTAAATGGTTTACTGTATCTCTGCATCTGCTATGGGGGTCCAGTTTAGTTCATGCTGGATAGCAGCATGCTATTGGGCTGGTTGGCCGGGGGTTCCATTTCCCTCAGAAATAAGAACTTTTTCTCTACCATGTAGACTCTGAGGCCCACGTAGTCGCTCATACAGTGACTACTGCGGCTATTTCATTGGGGTTAAAGCACACTGAGGCGTGAAGCTCGCCA
>NW_019765560.1:0-519 GCF_002891405.2 Cryptotermes secundus | reverse complement strand
CCTCGTCTCCCACATTCGCGCTACATGACCTGCCCACCTCATCCTCCTTGAATTGCTCATCCAAGGAATCAGTCCATATGATATTACATGTCAGAAAAATGCCTGTTATGGCATAAGTAATCACATTCTATACATTTCTTGTTAAGGGTGACTGAAGTACTCTTCTTTGACAAGTCCTCATGAAAGAGGGTTCACTGATGTTAAATTCAATGGATGGAAAGTCCAGGAAGTTTGGTCTTCTCAAAAGATATGCTGTCCCAGAAGTTAGTCTTTAGAAATATTTCTTCCTTTCATTTATTGCCAAGATTCTGCTCCTCTAAATGCTCTAAATGTTCTAAGATGGCAGTAAAAATGAGTCTTCAAGAAAGCTCAGTTTTCAGCAGATTTGTATGAATCCTTGTTAAAATACAGGTTTAGCCCAAAAGAAAGTGGCAGTTTAAATGCTTTATAAATTAAAATTTCGACCCCCGCTTTTCGACAACACGTGCAAGTTTAGAATTTCAAGTTCCACAAAAGACT
>NW_019765559.1:0-519 GCF_002891405.2 Cryptotermes secundus | reverse complement strand
TGGATTAATTTGACTCAGGATAGGGACCATTAGAGGGTTGTTTGTGTCCTACTGTGCTTAGGCCTGAAGACATTAGAACACATTCTCTATCCTCTTTAAGCCTATGACCCTATGGGTGACCATCACTATGCCACATTACTGCCTGAAATCGCGATGCGGAAGGTGAGATCGTTAAATTGGGGCAAGGGATAAAACCAGGCTCCAGATTACTCCTTCTATACACGAAAAACCCACAACCACAGGGGGCATACTTGGTTTACTGTCTCTCTCGCTCTGAAGCAATATCAGTAGTTCAGAACAAAAATGGATCAAGTCCATATTCATTAATATAATGCTGGTTTTCTGGTCAAAACTGGGCTGATTTTTATTTCTTCCTTGCAGTAAGCAGATAAAATGAAAGCAAGCTGGAGAATTGTTTTGTCCGCAACATTCATCTCCAAAACTGCTAAATGAACTGCATTGATGTTTGATATCCGAGTCTACATCAAAAGTAGTTGGACAAATTTATTTCTGATTTCT
>NW_019765558.1:0-519 GCF_002891405.2 Cryptotermes secundus | reverse complement strand
AAATTATTATACTGATCAAATGACTGAGGGTGTAATTTACAGCGCATGTAACATAAATGGGAGACAACTTTATTACAAAATATAAAGGGAACACACCACTCATTAGGCATGGGTGTGCGATAATAATAAAATGGCTCACAACGGTGTAGCATATCAGAAAGTGGACTACACTCATTTGGCTTACGTCAGGGCCAAGTGGAGGGCTTTCGCAACCATGATAACAAATGGCGGATGTGAGGTTCTCACAGCAGTGGTCATGTAGATTCTTCTGAGATTTAACGGACTACACGGCTTCATATCCCACACGAAAGAAACCTTCACGGCAATGAACCGCTATGCTCCTGAAAGCCGGGAAGTTTCATCACTGGCTGAGCGATTATTAGCTAATCATGGAAGACTCCACTTACTTGGGATGCATACATTAACATAGGCATAATTAGGACTTTATTCTGAAAATCCGTTTCCACAAACTGCATGTTGTGACATACCGCGTTCCTCCGAATTCATTTGTAACGGCGG
>NW_019765557.1:0-519 GCF_002891405.2 Cryptotermes secundus | reverse complement strand
TTGCTTAGTTGGCTTCATGACGCACTCATAGCAGAGTCGTTTTTCAGCCCTTCGTGTCAGATAGTGAAATTGTAGTGAATGGAAAGTAGGCGTTTAGTTAGGCGATAATGAAAAACTGAACTCAGATTTTTCAGTATGTCAGGGAAATGCAGTAAAATTAAAAAAATTGTTTCTGACGTATAGTTACCACCTGAAGATGAGCAACACTAATCGAAAGATTTGGTGATATTAATTTTAATAATAAATATACATGTATCTTATGCCAAGAAAGATAGTTGTATTGATGGTCACAATCCTCTATTTCTCGCTTCAGCCTCCGTCATCAGAGAGCGATTGGACTGTGATCGGTCACGTCGATATAAGAGTAATAATGCGACGTTTCGGAGATTTTCGGTCTTCGTCATCAGTCCTGTCGGTCTATGGTAACGGAAATGCGGACAGTCTCAGGGAACAAACATGATTGTTGGTTAAAAAAACGCGTAAGGAATCGATTGAGACCTACTTTAAGGCATTATTTTT
>NW_019765556.1:0-515 GCF_002891405.2 Cryptotermes secundus | reverse complement strand
AAAAAAACGACATATCGTATTAATACAAAGTAAAATATAAAATACAGGTCTTTTTGAGGATTACAAATTGTACTGCTAGCGCTTTTCGATATAGTTCACCTTCAGGCATATCAAGTTGCAAGAAGCCATGGCTTCTGACCGTACAGTGTAATACCTGTAATTTGATAAACATCGTTACAATAGATTTTACTGTTAATACACGGAAACAGGGGCCAATGGAGCAAAAGAAACTCATTACAAAACATACACGTACGTAACGCACTGGACTGCAAATTTCCACCCTTGTGTACTACAGCACAGAGCTTGCCTGAAGGCATAAACCCGCGATTTGTAATTTTCAATGGCTTACTTTCACAAAATATTAAGGAGAATATCCGTTGGCGTTCAGCTCCAACCGGCCATTATTGTTCATAATTTCATATGCGTGCATAGTCTTGTGCTCGTAGACTGTTTGCTACGATGTTACTCTCACTTATTGCTAGTGGGGTGGGACTAAGTCCCTTGTACTGCGGCCA
>NW_019765555.1:0-519 GCF_002891405.2 Cryptotermes secundus | reverse complement strand
TATACACCCACTCCCCCATACGCTTTCATGGCGTAGTGCTTAATTGAGGACTGGGAGAACTTTATCTTTAGAATAATCATAATAATAAATCTAAAGGCGTTTTCTCTTCAAGTGTTCACACTGTAATACCGACAGAACCCCGCTCATCTATTATTGTTATCTTCTAGTTTTATAGTAACTAAGTTAGATTATGTAGGGTTGGAGGTCTTCACAGCTGTGACTATGAAGAATGCCGCACACAAGATTTACATGGCGCCACATCCCGGAAGACGGCGTTTTTCACTGAGATTACTTCTGCAGTCGGTCTCCATGAGGGAGGCATAATGAGAAACCGACGGGCTTTACATCAGACACTACCATAATTATGCTAATTATATACAGAGTGTCCAGGGAGGAAAAATTCAATATTCCCGGATACCATAATGTCTGTCATTCTAAGCAAAAATATGTATACGTACATGCCCCCTATTGAGAACTGTACACTGTACAGACGAGCAACACGCAATGTCCTCACACGAG
>NW_019765554.1:0-519 GCF_002891405.2 Cryptotermes secundus | reverse complement strand
CGATATATTCTTACAAAACATCAGACTTTCTCCGATCTATGCGACGTTACAACCCAGAACATCAGACGTTTCATAGTTACCGCTGTGAGTACCTCAAATGAAACACTGACACAAACGTTTACAGAATCTGACTGTACCCACCTCCCACGCCCATGACGATGGGACCAGCGTAGGACAAATTGTTGAGGTGGAAGCCCCTGCTCTCGTTCTTCACTCGGACCGTTTGATTGCCCCTCACTTCCTGCGCCACTGACAGTTGATCTGCATAATACCCTGAAACACAAACATCACACTGTGTAGTGCTGTTCACAGCCAGTGTTGACGTCAGCAGTCCCATTTCCTTTAGTAGATATGTGTTATAACATTTTCTCTGTCAGTGAGCAGACGAGGCGGGTTCTGCTAACTAATGCACAGAGACTGGTATGGTGTAGCATGTAATTCACGTTCATTCCAACAGATGCCACTACTATAAACGGGCTTATAAACGGAGGAACATTTCTTCTGGGATTCTGAACTGTA
>NW_019765553.1:0-519 GCF_002891405.2 Cryptotermes secundus | reverse complement strand
TTAATATTGTCCACACACCTACGTCTTGGTCTTCCCAGTGGTCTCCTTCCATCTGCCTTTCCCACCGATATCCTATATGCATTCATCTTCTCCCCAATTTATGATAAATTCCCTGCCCACCTCATCCGCCTTCACTTGATCATTATAATTATACTTGGAGAAGAGTACAAATTAGTACTCTTAATCATAACGAAAGAATTAAAAGACACCGATGCATATTGAAATTTCCTAAAAAAAACTAAAATTGTTCTTTTGGCTGTTATGTAAGCACGTAAATAAGTAAAGAATTAAAGGATTAAAGGATTAAATAAGTATTATTATAATTATTATATTGACATTTAAAATTTGAATTATTTGTTGCTGTAATATTTTATAGTATCCGTGGTTTTTACGATCAGTAAATTAATAATTGTATTTATTGTATGTCTACAATACTCGTGTATATATATAAACTCCGTGGCCTGTAGTCAGCAAGCTAACTATATCGATCGAGCGACCGCCGTTTGTCGGCGAAGTTAG
>NW_019765552.1:0-519 GCF_002891405.2 Cryptotermes secundus | reverse complement strand
AGAGTACTGGATGATGGACAAAGTCCAGAAACCCAGTAATTCTGAGTGTTATACACCCTTGTCAGAACCTTTTAGAATGTACTTGGTTGATTGCTTTTATGTTTGATTCTGAGTTTCTTAATAGGGTACATTAAATTAATGGGGGATGGTTTCAGTGAAGCGGTAAGAATGTGAAAGGAATCATTTGTTTGCCTATTTTAAAGTAGTATTCTGATATTTGCATGGAAGGAGAGAGGAAATTCACTAAAATCTTAGGATACTCGTATCTAGTCTCTGACCTTATAACTCTGTAATATTTAGTAATATCAATGTTAAATTGTCATGGTCCTCATACAAATGTAGATTAAAGCACTTGGATTGTTTTTATTTTGTACTTTGTAGATATATTGCTTTCTTCTACATTAAGAACAGTCAGATTTTTCCAAGACTACAGCCTGAGTTACTAGCTACATCTGAGCAACAAAACTGAAAATTCAGTCATGTCCAGAGAATCTACCAGTTGCTGAGAAAACTTGAACT
>NW_019765551.1:0-519 GCF_002891405.2 Cryptotermes secundus | reverse complement strand
CATTCGCCTCTCTTGTTTATTTCTACAACGGACGACAAGACATTCGTTACGACGGACGCATTTTGTGCGCTCGAGTAGACGCTGCCTTAGGGCGCTAAAATAAACTTAAACGTCGTAATTGAAAATGATGTATCTACACGTAATTTGTGCCGTAAGCTCTGCGACCACTTTGTTATGGCGCAAGCGGGCGTGAGGCATGCAATTTCGTATTCTAATCCCAACACTAACCAATTTTGTTTTGGCGAAAGGGCCATCCGCCGTGGGAACCCAAAAAATCCTTTTTCTGTCCCGCGTGGCCACCACTTTGTTGGGTCGCACAATTGCAACATACTAAGTCTTATTATGACTCGTCGCTGCCAGCCAGTTTTGTTGTGGCACCCGACTGCCACCATAAAAATTTAGAATATCCCACCTAATTGCCACAAGTTAAACATCTGTGAATAGCTCCGGCTCCACCAAGTGACTTCACTATTAAGAATACCCCGATATACACTCAACATGAGAAAACAAAAAAAATAT
>NW_019765550.1:0-519 GCF_002891405.2 Cryptotermes secundus | reverse complement strand
TCGCTATACCGACTACGCTAGCCCAGGTCCTCGAAATTGAATTCTGAGATTTCATAATCTTAGGCCGTCTTGACTGCACAATTGTTGCAGCTGAACTGATATTTTTTTGTGGGGGGAATTTATAAGGTGAGTAAACGTATAAGGCATTGCGCCAGATTGTTTAGTTTTTGATTATTTCCATAATTTTGACGTGTACCACTTTTGGTGCACGCCACATGTTTTGTGAACCAGTGCTCTACACGATTTTTATTCACCGAGCAAATTTATTTCAGTAGTAATGCTTATGACATTTAATTGGTGGTTTCTGGTTCAAATCTTAGTCAGGCACCGACTCTCCGTATTGTTTATGGTTTTCTCACTTCCTCCAGGAAAATACAAGCATGAGGGTTTCCGTCCACATCCTCCTCAATTTATTCTTCACAATCCAATCATTCGGTGCTGTTGGCTACTGACAGCGTCGTCAAATAAACTGTAAATGCACACTTGAATGAATGAAATATGTAGGGAAATCAATAATAT
>NW_019765549.1:0-519 GCF_002891405.2 Cryptotermes secundus | reverse complement strand
AAACGTTGACACAATCCTGGGCGTGGGCGAGAATCAAGTGGACTCAGAATTTGCACCCGTTGCAAAAGGTCCACGTAGAACCCTCCATACTGCCGTTCACGCCACCTGTTCAACAGTTACTGGCACGGAGATTCTCCTCAGCTCTTCTGAGCATGCGCCTCTCATTTTCAAATGTTTGCGCACTTCTCCATCTTCACGGTCTACCGTAGAAGGACGAATAACACCGGACTCCTTGAGGACACTGTGACGCATAGACCCGTTACTAGACAACGACTCGGTAAACACATACCCTCAGTAGCTAATGCACGCAACAATAGGACGTCCATTGCTAGACAACGGAACAGTAAAAACGTCTACTTAACAAAAGAGGTTGTGTTCCTGCGTATTTAGCGCAAAGTGGTTACAAGTGTCTAACAGTATAGAGTGAAATGAAGAGTCGAGTTTCGAGAGGCCAGCCTGTCGGGATATGAGCTCGGGAGCAGAGGAACTGAACTGAGTCGAGTCTTCGGAATTGGCAGT
>NW_019765548.1:0-519 GCF_002891405.2 Cryptotermes secundus | reverse complement strand
CGTATAGACCTGTTGCTAAGCAGTAACTCACCGTTGCTAGGTAATGCCCACATGTATGCAACAATAGAACAACTGGATTATAAGCAACAGATCAGTAATCATGCCTCTACAACAATATAGTTATTGTTGCAAACGTTTTGGGTCTGTCCAAAGTGGTTATAAAGAGAATTTGGGCAACCAGTTAGTTGATGATTGGCTTTTGAGTTGAGCTCTACAAGGAAGGCCAAGAAGAGATGGTGCTATTATTCAGGTGACATTTCAGTTAAGTAATATCTGTAGGAGAAGACTAATGAGCTTGCAGCAGACAGTAAGAACAATACCATTAGAGAATTATACTTGTATACACGTATAAATGAATTTAAAAGGAGTTTTAAACCTAGATCTAATTTGGTAAAATATGAGAATGGTGATATGCTTGCATATTCCTACAACTTAGGTGCAAGAATTACTTCTTCCAGATACTGATGTGGGAAGCCGCACATACTAACATGCAGCTTCATCTGTCTAACAGACAGCATT
>NW_019765547.1:0-519 GCF_002891405.2 Cryptotermes secundus | reverse complement strand
GGCAAAATTCATATTTGTATAAGATAAAATTTAATATTATCTTACCACATAGAACCAGACGTCTCAAGTGGTCTCTTCTCTTCAGGTTTTATGACAAACTGTCATATCTCCGACATTTGTCGCATGTCTCATTAATCTTATCCTCCTTGAGCTAACAGTCCGAATAACTTTTAGTGAAGAGTACAGATTATGTAGCTCCTTATTCCATTTTAACATTCTGGAAACAAATTTCACATAGCTACGATAATGGCAGTTTATATCTAAAGGCGTTTGCGGATTTAGAAACTGGATCAGTTGTACGACGTATCCACGCGCGGAGCTTGGTACACACAAAAGAAAAACGAGAACACTTAGAGGAAAAGCAGTAAGGAGAAGAAAAGGAGACCAGTAAAGAAACGTCCGAAAGAAATGAACTCACTCAGGCTATGGTTATACTTGAGCAGTGACCTGTTTCATTGCTGATGTCCGTGGAATTTAGAGATGTCTCCAGAATGACACTGCTCCTTCAGTGAGACCTCA
>NW_019765546.1:0-519 GCF_002891405.2 Cryptotermes secundus | reverse complement strand
CGTCGTGAATTGAAGCTCCCCCCATACCTAAGAACCAAGCCAGAAGGACGTACGCAGGCATCTGCAGCAAATATCACAGTTTATTCTAACTCCGTGGTTTCCCATATATCTTGGATCATTTACAGTTGCTTAGCTCGCCAAGAGATTTTTCGCTTTTAAGGAATCCGAAGGTTTATTATAATACTGTCACATGTATAAGTCTCGACTTGGTTTTGGAAAATTGGATTTATTAACCACTTATACACACGACTCGGAACTACAAGCAATTACGTCACCGCTAAACTCCACAATACCCGTTAAGCCTTTTCCAGCCTGCTCCTTCTTCACCAACCGTATCCTGGTAACGACTATTAACAGTGGAGATACTTCAGCTTCCGCGCTCCAGTCCTCTCTGAATGGCGGCTTCCTTGCAACTCTCTTCCGACTGTTCCTTTTCTTCAAAGCCTTCCGCAAAGAACTGACTTGCTTGCCACAACTGTCTTCCTAACTCCTTGGCAAGGCCCGAGCAGGCAACACCTT
>NW_019765545.1:0-519 GCF_002891405.2 Cryptotermes secundus | reverse complement strand
CGGCCATTGCGTGATCTGTGCGTGGCTAGGGGCAAATGAGATCAGTAAGGCACAGCTGCCGCGACGTTGCGGCTTTTACGTGAAATGGATTACAGTTCTCTTGTTCAAGTGCTATATCACAATATTGTCGTGTCTTTTAGTCGTACTAAAGCGTGAAATTAAATTTGCATATGAGACGAATCCAAAGAAAGACGAATAACGGAACGATGGGTAAAATTACATTCTAAGGAGCTTCGTAATTTTCACTCTTACGCAAATATTATTTGGATTATTAAATCAAAGAGTGTAAGAGCTGAACGACTGTCAGCTTCTCTATGGAGTTGAATGTCTTTTGTTTTCCCATTTCAGTGAAAATAGTTTATGTTGAGTCTGCCTACTTATGGCCCCTTGGCGTGAAATTCATCAAAATAATAATAATAATATTGTTACGTATAGGGGCTTATTCGTGACTTACAAGATGTGTTTTGGATTGGGTGATTGGATTTATTGACACCTTACGAGTATACACACACACACACA
>NW_019765544.1:0-519 GCF_002891405.2 Cryptotermes secundus | reverse complement strand
AGAAATGTGTTAATAAATTCAATCATCCGAACTAGAAGCCGTTATTAGCGTCACGCGTACCACCCGACACGTGACAATATTATGAACAACAAAACTAAATTACGTCACATGTTTCAGTATCGTTGTGAAAGGATATTTACTAAAAAGTATAAATTTCTGAAACTAATGTCACATTTCAATCAATATCCTACCATAAAAATTCTAAATAATTACCACAGTCCTGTTATAACAAAAGGAAGTTACAGTAACAAACCTGCAATTCTATTATAACAATACTAAACTGCCAAAAACCCTTACAAACTGACACTTTGTATGAGTAATGGATGTTCTACCATAACAGCTCTAAGCTATCATCAGAAACCTTCAGAAACTGACATACTGCACTGAATATCTGTCACAACAAAGCTACAAATATACTATTTTCACAAAATCTCATAAATGGACACTCTGCGATGATCATTCTGCCATAACAAATCTGGATAACTTCTGTCACAAAACTTCACAGCCCCACGTTACGTT
>NW_019765543.1:0-519 GCF_002891405.2 Cryptotermes secundus | reverse complement strand
ATACACTGGTCTACATAGCTCGAGGTAATTGATGTAGGGGCTACAGTAATGAACAGGTTACATCAAAGAGGAAATTGCCTTCACTAGTCTCGAGAAGTTAAACAAACCCCTTGAGGATGCTCCAAGTCATATCGTGAAGGAGACTCAGGAATTATGAACTCCTTCTCTAACAAAATGGACATGCAAATGTTCCACACTTGCCTAATCTGAGCCAACAAGTTTCGGAACTAATGGACAGTGACGGCGATATTTCTAGAACTCAGCGAAGTTCTGAATATTTAACGCTAATTATATGGGAAGATAGGTTCAGCTTATCATTATGTACCTGTATGTATGCCTATGTGTTTGTCTGTGTGTCTGTCTCTCGTATTCAATATAAATATTGAAGAAGTTATCGATGAATATCACGAAATATAAATATCATTGAATTTAAGATTACCCCAGCATTCGTAATTTATACACCCTATCACCAATAATAATAATCTGGCGGCAATACAGATTTCTGAGGTGGGAGCGACA
>NW_019765542.1:0-519 GCF_002891405.2 Cryptotermes secundus | reverse complement strand
AGGGTTCGATTCCCGGTAGGAACAAGAAACTTTTCTCTTCTCCACAGCGTTCGAACCGACTCTGGGGCGCATTAAGTCGCCTATCCAACGGGCACCAAGCGCTACTTCCCCGGGAGTGCAAAGCCCACGCAAGGAAGCTGATCATTTTATCTATCTAGCGCATCAAGTTATACCTCCACTCCCCTATGCGTCTTCAAGTCCTGATGCATAATTAAGCACAGGGACGTTAACTTTTTAACTCAGTGCTTATACACCTACTCGGGAACAAGAGTAAAAAACCAAAACTGTCTTCAGCTACATTCAAGGGCAAATTAAAATGAAATAAAATTCGACGAATGTTTGCTGTTGTTCAGTTCACAATCTCTTATCTTCCTGTCTCTATATAAGAACCTAAATTCCACAATACATTGACCATATCTTTCCCTGTAGTTTTATGTTGGTAGGCCAGTCGAAGTATTTCGTCCTAATGTTATAATACTGTAACGTGGATGGCCAGAGCGTTTCTAGGCAACGACCTGT
>NW_019765541.1:0-518 GCF_002891405.2 Cryptotermes secundus | reverse complement strand
GTTCACTCTGTATGTCGGCCAATAACTGGCCTACTGCATCAGCCCCAGATGATAGATGATGATTGAGGAGCAGACAGTGGAATGAGAATTGGTACGGGAAACCGAAGTACTCGCAGAAAACCTGCCCAATGCCACTTTGTCCACCACAAATCACACATCCCCTGACCTGGGCTAGAACCCGGGCGGCCGCGGTAGGAAGCCAGTAAACTAACAGCCTGAGCCATGGAACGGCCGTTAGAAAATCTAACTTGAAAATTATTTGACATGTTATCATTTACCATAATTTCCTTATCTGCCTGAAGAACATGTTATGCTATAGTTTACAGTCGTTCTTATTAGATGCTCCATACACAGATTGTGTTAAGACTTAAGGTGGCTTTCTTCAGTTGTTTAAGAATATGATTTGCTAAGGTTTACAGCGAGTTTCTACACCACTTCTAGAAACAAGGTATTCTACGTCGGTTTCCTTCTGGCTCTCTAGAAACCTGTTACCTTGAGATTTAATGTGGTTTTATTCA
>NW_019765540.1:0-518 GCF_002891405.2 Cryptotermes secundus | reverse complement strand
CATTAAAAACGTGAAAATATTATTGAATTCAGCAATATGATATAACGGAATTGTGACAAGAGAGCAAATTTTGAGTTGCATTATTAGCAGCCGCTATATGGCAACGATTGATGAATAAATAGAAGATTTTATGTGTGCTCTATTTGTAGTGATCTACATACCCGTATAGTTGTTTGTAGTTACACGCTATAGGCGTTCAGTGAATCCAATTATTAATTCAAACCCCATGCTTAATCACTAACATGTGACGTCTGGTGTCTGAAGTGGGAATGAATTGATCTGATCGGATCGGATGATTTGACTCATTTTGCTGCGCATTGTCGAATTGGAACCCACTTAACGGTAATTACTTAGGACTTGGTATATTTTGTGGCCATCATGGACAGGCTGGAAGCCAAGATAGAAACCAACCGAGAATAAATGAAAATTTAAAAAAAGTATGGATGCTAATCGAGAAAAGATGATATTTCAGGGGGCTGTCAACCGAAAAGTAAAGAAAACCGACCGAGGAAATGAGC
>NW_019765539.1:0-518 GCF_002891405.2 Cryptotermes secundus | reverse complement strand
ATGGAGGAGCGGAGATACATCTCCACCCTTCTTGGCCTTGGCACTAGATGGAGTGGTGAGTGGCCAGCTTCACACTCCGGCCGCTTTACTTCCGGAGAAATAGGCTCCGCTACCCATTGGATACGAAGCCGGGTGGGACCCACAGCCCGTGTGGATGCTGTAGAGAAGACAAAAATATTTTGCCCCTCTCGAGAATATAACTCGAGCCCGTATCCCACTGTAGTTATATAAATGGCGACAAACAATGTCATGCAAACCTGTCGCATTTCTTAAATCGAAAAACAGATGGTATAATTACGTAACGAAAGAATTGTTCCGAAGGGTTTACATGCTGTGGGATTTCTCACTCAGATTTTCACCATGTGGAGATGAGTCTAAGGTCGCAAACAATTATGAATTTCCAGTGACTTCCGCCTTGCTATTATTTATTCTCTTCCGTGAAAACAATTTTACGCCACTTTGCGCTTCGGCGAAAGCACAACGATTCTTCTTAAGCTCTTAGTTATGGTATAAGAAGC
>NW_019765538.1:0-518 GCF_002891405.2 Cryptotermes secundus | reverse complement strand
CTTTCTTCATTGTCATCGCCGTGAAAACCTCAAAACTTACATTTCCATTGATAGTTCGTAATTATATTCTTCGCTCAAAGCAGAGATGACGTTTCTCAGCAATGTAAACCTGGCAAGGTTATCGTTTTGTACTTCCTGATCGCCAGCTGTTTACGAGTATGAAGGAGATTTGGCGATAACAGTTTTCCAATTGAAAGAGAAGTTTTGCAGAAAATATTCCTTCAACTCAGTGCCTTTCGACTGCGCCTTGAGTGCTTAAAGAGAATAATGATTATGTAAAATAAAGTAAACAGACAACTAAGTAATTGTAAAAACTTATATCCATACACACAAATTAATAAGATGAAATTTTCGCTAAGCTGGCGGCGTACCAGAATATGAACCCGGAAACCATATCATTTTCATAAACTTTTTAAAGTGATATTTGTAACAAATCTTCATAATCTTCCTGTTTTATGACAATAATATATTCGTACACAATAAATATCATTTTAAAAACGAGAAGTTCTGGGAAGAAT
>NW_019765537.1:0-518 GCF_002891405.2 Cryptotermes secundus | reverse complement strand
CTGGAAAGATTAAGTAAATTAAAATATCCAATGACTTTATCGGGAATCAAACCGGCGACCTTTCGGCTTGTAGCATAGTGCCTCAACTAACTACGCTTCAGCATGCCCCCAAAATTAATCCATACAAAATTATAATTTTGCAAATGGTTGTGTATAGTTTTGAAGTTTGGTTTCTCACGTTAAAAGATGAGCACACATTGGGGGAATTGGAGAGTAGGATGCTGACAATATTTGGACCCATAAGGGATGAAATAACAGGGGAACGGAGAAAACTGTAGAATAAAGAGCTTCATCAAATGTTGGTATGGTAGAAGGAAGAAGGATGAGACGGGTAGGGCATGGAGAAACGTGCATAAACAACTTTTCGGTTGGATAATCTCAAGGAAAGGAACCAACAGGAAAACTCAGGTGCAGATGAGGTTAATATTAAAGTGGATTTTAAAGAAACTGTATGGGAGGGCGTGAACTGGATATATCTGCTGCAGGGCAGGAAACAGTGGCAGGCTGTTTTCAACATG
>NW_019765536.1:0-518 GCF_002891405.2 Cryptotermes secundus | reverse complement strand
CTGTTTCCGTCCTCAGGAGAAGTGGGAGAAGACACCTACTCAGTTTGGCCCATTAGAAAAAGCTAATCTCAATCCAGTTTCCGAAACGTCGTGTTTTCAATTCTCCAGAACACCGGAGCGTGGAAAAATTAAAGAAAGACAATAATTCTGTGTTATACACCATCGTCAGAACGCCTAGAATCTAATCTACATTACGTTCAACTGAATTTGAATTGTTTTATTAAAAAAATTGTTCATTCTCTAATAATTGATAGATATTTATGGTATAAAATATATGTCTTTAAACTGAGATTTTTTTGTAACATTCTTCTTCTCAGTGGCGAATATTTAACTGAATAGAAATAGAATTATTTTCTTGTTCTTTAGTGTAATTATACTCCCAACAGCAGATTCTGAATCCATATAAAAAGAAACATCAGCAGCTCGTGGTCAGTTATATATCTTTCATTAGTCGTAAATGAAGATCCATAGGTCAAGCCCAGCAACGTCATGAATTTGCCTGAGATATTCTATAAACA
>NW_019765535.1:0-518 GCF_002891405.2 Cryptotermes secundus | reverse complement strand
TCCTCATTCTCTGTGTTCCTGTGGATTGCCTTCAGCAACAATGAGTATTTGGTGAGTCTCTGCATGGGTTGGACCACAATGTCCATGAGGCGCAGTCTGTTGCAGTCCTTCTGGGTCTCACACCACTAAAATTCAGTAGCCCATATGTAACACATCCTTCCTAACACTGAATTATAATTTTCCACAACTTGAAGGAAGTGCTGACATCATATTCCAGCAAGATGGTGTACCTCATGTTTGGGGGTTATATAAAGAACAAAGAGTATGCTTCAAAATTGGCATCATTACAACTTAAGGGGGAGAATACTGGAGGCTACAGCTGCAGTTACCAAAAATACAATAGAATGTACATGGAAACAGACAATTTTAGGTTGAATGTTAGCTGAGCTATAAATGGAGTTCATGTAATATCAAATCTCATATAAAAAAAATACATTACTATTTATAAGTCACATTTTCTTTCTTTACTTACAGTTTATTTAATTATACTCTCAGTAATTACACAGTTTTAAATTACT
>NW_019765534.1:0-518 GCF_002891405.2 Cryptotermes secundus | reverse complement strand
TAATACGAGTGATACAGAATAATTCGTCTATTTGCTGTCAGAGGACTAATTCGCAGTTCCCATGAATTGTTCTCACTTCACACACGGTCTATCCATGGCGCTAGATTTTAGCAGTGATTTAGTGAACCTTACTGAATACTACTTTTCATCCGAAGGCGAAATTATCATTTCTTTTATTATTAGCCATACTAGTAGGGTTCTAAAACTATGCCCCTTTATTTAAAATAAATTGTAATGCCGTACTGTTTATTCTGAAAATTAAGATAATTGTGATTTCATTAAGTTAAATCGAATTCGGCATTTTAATATTTCTAAATGCCTCCAAAGAATTTTAGCCAGGCTACATATACAAATGTGAAGATAAAATAATGACCCGTGCCTATATAAATTTAATCTACGTATAGGGTAATTCATACGTCCCTGGGAAACTGCCGAACTCGGAAACAGCTGTTACCAGTACCAACTACCTGGACATGATGCAACTATGGCTAATGCCACAATTACAGGGAGACAGCGAG
>NW_019765533.1:0-518 GCF_002891405.2 Cryptotermes secundus | reverse complement strand
TTCAATTAAAAACTCACAACAAAATAATAAAAACTGAGCAAACTACAATCAACTCTATGAAAATAGAACAAAATTTTAATTAAAAGTGTTATAAAATGTAATTATCAACATCCCGCCCAGGCCATGTTGCAATTTCATACCATTTCTTCAGTTGTCTTTCGAAACTTCCTTCTTCCCTAGGCTTGTGTGTTATGATCTGTTCTGGCATTCAGTTATTTTCCATTCTTTGTCATGCTATCTGGTAATTCTGTACAAATCTGATGATTGGCTAAACTTTTAACTCTTCTAAGAAGTGTTTATTTTGTTTGTGATATAAATAGCCTGGAGCTCAGCCCTTCAATGGAACCTCCATTTAACATGCTTTGATTTATGGTTTCCCCTCATATAATGTTCAATTTCATTGATCCCAAGTCAATAAATCCAGTGTTAAATGACCTCTTTTGAGATTTTTCTCAAACTGGACTGATTTGGCTTAGGACAGTGACCAGTGGAAAGCTGCTATGAACACTATAACGAAC
>NW_019765532.1:0-518 GCF_002891405.2 Cryptotermes secundus | reverse complement strand
ACAACAGGCTGCTACAATATAAACATTCAAGGAAAGAGATCTAAATATATCTTTGGACAAGTGGACGATGCCCTAGTGAGGTGTAAAAAGAATTTGTTAAAAAATTTTAAACCTTTTTAATGAATTTTAACAGAAGTAAATTACAGCATATGGTAATTTAACTAACATCACATGTGAAGTGAATGAGTGACATTCAATAAAGTATAATGGTTTTGCCAAATTAAAAATACCTGATGATGGCTGGTGGGGCCAAAACATGTTGTCATCTTTGACAGAACTGTATTAGTGTGTGTGAGCCATGCTTGGAATTCTACTTTTGAAACCAATGATATTTCCAGAATTGCTATTAATGCTTAACATAACAGCATATACACTTTTGGAAGTCACAAAACTTGAAGTTTCACTGAACACTACAAAAAAAAATCTGGACGATCCACAAAGTTAACAAGGCATCTTCATGCATTATGAAAAATTTATGTTTATTAGCAAAATTAATTTACAGCATTATGCTGTTACTA
>NW_019765531.1:0-518 GCF_002891405.2 Cryptotermes secundus | reverse complement strand
GATGATGGTTTTCTAAAAAGCCGAAACATGTAGCAAAATACTGTTTAAGCATCAACTGTTTTCTTGTTGTGTTATGACGAATTTTAATAAAGAAATTTATATATTAAACATAACAGGATACATCCATTGAAGAAAATGTGAAACTAGTTCTAAAGAAACACAATCTATATACATGCATAACTTCAAGTTTGAGGTATCACGGCTGCGGAAATTTAAAATGTGGTCTACTGTATTGTGATGCCGTGGGCACCACTCCATCTTCTGGGTAAAATATGAGGCAGCAAATTCTTCCACAACGTCAGTAACCACCTACAGAAGTAAAAGGTGGCATAACCCCAAAGACTGAAATCTCTAAATTAATCTCATTCTGTTAAATTGTACTCACATTCGTGAGCATTTGCGTTCTCGCGAGAGCACGTCACGGCATTTCACTCCAAACATTATTTTTCATGTTCCTTCCTTCCCATCTTTGTGTTATCTGTTTCCTATCTCCCTTCCTTTTACCCATCTTTCTTTCT
>NW_019765530.1:0-518 GCF_002891405.2 Cryptotermes secundus | reverse complement strand
TTTTTTTTTGTTCTGTTGCAGTGCACAGATTGTTATGGACCAGCAACAGTGTGCAGACCTGCACTCGTGGAAGCCAAAGCCATTTGTAGATTCTAAAGGCTTCTGGTGATGTTTTGTGACATACGAGTACAGGTTGCTGTGGTTTTGGACTTCCGTATTCTAAAGAACTCTGAGGAACACAGCATTTCGAAAACAGGATCTCTTTCCGTCCTCAGGTGAGGGGTGAGAGACATCCACTCTGTTGGATCCGTTAGAAGGAGCTAACCCCAGTCCCTGGACATTGTCAGTTCCTTTCTGCCGTTGTGGGGTTATGGGGGCAGGAGTGACGACAGGATGCACACACTGAAGAGATGGCATAACAGTAAAAAGATTAAGGAGATAGAGATACGAAAGAGGATAAAGGACAAAACAACAACAAACTCCGTGTCTTGAGCCCACAAGCGAACTATACCGACCGAGGAACCGCCGTTTGTCGGAGAAGTTAGTACCAACTTTAGCGGATAGAAGGTGTCGCGTGG
>NW_019765529.1:0-518 GCF_002891405.2 Cryptotermes secundus | reverse complement strand
GGAAGGAAAACGGCAAGCGAAATTTTCTGCAGGAAACGACGAGAGTTACGGATGAATTCCCAGTGGGTTTTCAGTGATATCATATAAATTAGCCTTTATTGTTTTACTTACCTTCATGTGTTTTAATTATCCCATTAGTTTGTCGTTTCAGACGAAGATTTGTAGATATATGCATATTCGCTTCGCATTATCTGTCTGTCCGTTTGTCAGCGTGTAAAATCAGGAGAACCTCCAAGCGGGTTTTCATTAAATGATATCGGGGGAGGGTTTTACTAGAATGTGTTGACATATTACAAGTTTAGTTAAAATCGGACAACAATGACATGGCACTTTACATGAGGAGCGGCGTCCGTCTGTGCGCGCCTCTGGAGCGTGACTCCAGCGTAACTGGCGCGCTACTCATGTTTATCGGAGCGAAAACTGTTTCCAACAAATGCTGTAGAGAGAAGTGAAACATGTTGCGAAAGTCTTTCGATGTTCGAGATACTGAAACAAAAGCAATTTCTGTGCTGAGCTAT
>NW_019765528.1:0-518 GCF_002891405.2 Cryptotermes secundus | reverse complement strand
GAGAGTGCAGGAAGCAAGACAGCTGAAGACAGTATGTGACAATTCATGCCCGACTCCACTACAATGTATTTAATTCTGCAACACTCAAGACTTTAAATGAACCTAAATAACCAGAGGTTAGACAAGATGCTCAGAAAATAGACAACACGTAAGCCTAGACCAAAATGACTAACTTCTATGCTTCTAAGCAAATATTGTAGGCAAGTTGGACTTTATCCACAGCTCATTAATTCAACATTGCCTGCAGCCTCAGGAACACTCAAAATGGAGGGAAACATCCCCATACTACAAGCACAGCATAAATTTCATTCACTGTTACTATTTGTAAGACCTTGCTTTGAACTCAGAGACATTCTGGTACACAGGTGGGTCCAAGAAAAATAAAGGCACTGGAGCTGGCATCTATTGATATGGAGCGTGGAAAAAGCCTTCAGCAACATGCCATATCATTGCAGACATTAAGGCATGTACAGCAGAAGCTACAGACACAGGCTATGAAAGTAGGTGCAACTGTACTC
>NW_019765527.1:0-518 GCF_002891405.2 Cryptotermes secundus | reverse complement strand
CAGGAATATTTCGTGAACACAGTTCTCGTTCGTGCACATGTGTAGGCATATATCATTTCGTAGGCGAGCTACGTACTGTCTTGTACTTTATAGCTCTGAATATGTGCAGCTTTGTACTGCTGAGAGCATCGTACGGTGCATGATGGATTTTCAAGAGGTTTCTGCGTGGGCTCGCCTGTGTTTAGCCTTGGATGCATAATCATAAGATACACAAGTTTCCCAGACGGAGAGAGTGTGAAGTGCCGCATAACTTGACCTACATGACGCAGATTATTATGAAGATATCAAGGTTGTTTATTTTCTCAAATGAATCGCAGAAATGGCGAAGTTGTCCCTATGCTTAATTTGTTAAGAACTATGCCGTGATGGCGGAGTGGAGGTATAGCACCACTATTCCTGACCTCGGCAGTGGATGGAGGTGAGTGGTCAGCTTCACGCCCCTGCCGCTTTATCCCACGGAGAAAGAGCCCCCAGTAGTCATTGGATAGGACACTGAGCCTGAGTGTTGGTCTGGAAGC
>NW_019765526.1:0-518 GCF_002891405.2 Cryptotermes secundus | reverse complement strand
TGTGTCTGCAATATTATTCAAGCCTTCCTTAGTGCCATACTGTATTACAGGTACCTAAAGTATGGGGACAGACATGCTGTTGTGTGTTTCAACCATTTTGGTTATTATGAGTGTGTTAGAACAAGCATTCTTTATAAATTCTCGTGATACAGAGGCTGCACCATAAGTAATTAGACCTTGCCACTGGATGCAGGGGAGTGGACAGCTCTAGTCCACAGGGCAGGAGGATGGGAGGACGCAAGCCAGAGAGGGCAGCAGCTGTACTGCCAACAGTCCACATATGATAAGACAGTAGGGTCAATAGAGGGGAATGGAAGCATAGCTCCACCATTCTCGATCTTGGCACTACACGGAGGTGAGTGGTCAACCTCATGCTCCAGCTGCTTTACCCTCTGGTGGTACCCAGTGGACAGAAGGCTGGATGGGCCCCAAAGCCACTCCAGACAATGTAGAGATGAGAAGAATCTCTTACTTCTGCCAGGAATAGAACCCCAGTTCCTCAGCCACCCAGCCTATAG
>NW_019765525.1:0-518 GCF_002891405.2 Cryptotermes secundus | reverse complement strand
TGAAGGACATGTTAATCAGGTAATATTGCTTCTCGATTTGTCCGCCATTTGCCGCTTAATGTATGAACGGGTCAGTTGACCATGGCTACTCGGCCGGAACCGGCCTGGGCGGAAGGGGCGAGGGAGTAGGAAAACGCGTCCCACGATAGGATAAGTGGATCAGCTTTTTCGGAGACCTCGCCAGAAAGTAATGGGATGACAATGTAATTCCTCTGCATTTTTCATATGGGGAATTGTAATAAAAGTCATTTAAGTATACGAACTCTAAACTTTCTTTCTGACCTACCCTAATTGGACAATGTGGTTAATGTAAATGCCAATTAAAGGCGTTCTTTTAATTGTATGCATCGTGTTGTGTGTGATACATAGAATAACGAGCTTAGGGTCCACGGGACGAGATCAAGGTCAAAGCCACACGACCTAAATTATGAGAGAAGATCCCGATATGCATGCGCCCCACACTATAATCGCTTCTTACTTACTTATGGAGCTGAGCCCTTCTTGAGAAGCCAAATCTG
>NW_019765524.1:0-517 GCF_002891405.2 Cryptotermes secundus | reverse complement strand
TGGATAGGAGGCTGGGTGGGCCCCAGAGCCGGTCTGGACGAAATGGAAAATTCTTGACTTTACCGGGACTCGAACTCCAACCACTCGGTCGTCCAGTCCGTAGCCAGTCACTATACCGACTACACTATCCCGGGTCCTTAAGATCCATCTTAATATTATCTTCCAGTGTATGCGTGGGTTCTACAAGTGCCTTCTTCAGATTTCCAACTAAACTGCTTGTGTATACGTACTGCCCTTGCACGCCATTTACATCTACTGAGAAATATGACAGCAAAGTTCCTACTTTTTGCATACTTTCCTTCTTTTGAAAAAAAAATTGAATGAGGCTTATGAGATCACCTTGCTGCCTGTATTTTCCTCATAATTTTAGAGGCTTAATAGCTCTCCTTGTTATTTTAGTGTTTCCTTACGTGGAAGACGCGCCCTCCTAGAGGGCTGGTGTGAAATTTCTTCCGGAGGCCGACATAAAATGAGTTTGTAAGATTTGAGGCTTTCACGGCGGTGACTGTGAAGAAAG
>NW_019765523.1:0-518 GCF_002891405.2 Cryptotermes secundus | reverse complement strand
GGCTGTTAGTGATAGCACAATACGTGATTGAACACTACCACCTTCATAGCACTTTACAGTCACTTATCTCACAAATTAAGCGAGAACAGAAGTGTATGTTTTCATAGAATGCAAACACAGCCTACTTTAGGCCACTGTCGAAGGGGACTGAACCTGCAGGCACTGGACCATAAAGGAGAAAACAAAACAAAAATAGTAACTGCCACATGAACCTAAGCTTATCACGTACTGTGGAGTTCTGACTCTTCTCTTGCCTGTCATATACAGTTCCAACTGTTTACTTAACAATTCAGGAAATGTGTATCATACATTTACAATCCTGGTGCATTTTCTCCCTTTCGTTTACAGATAACTCTCTCAAAAACTGTTAGATGACTTACGGAAAAAGTGTATTAGCATTAAACGTGCACTTCATTTTTCTCTTCAAATTCTGTTCCAATCATTTTTCACTCTGATAACATTTAGCTAGTAATGCATGAGTTATGCTCTATACATACACAGAAATGTTTATGTATATA
>NW_019765522.1:0-518 GCF_002891405.2 Cryptotermes secundus | reverse complement strand
GACAAAACCATTTTTCTTTCGAAAAATTGTGACTGAAATCTGGGACTATGAACAGTGCCATTAAAAATATTTTAAGGACATCGAAGCTGCTTTATAACACTTCAGGGGCATAAAATGAGTTGCTTGCTTTTCTACAAGCATTATGACTCCTGCGTCAGAATGAACCTCTTATTTAACAAAGCCAACGAGATGAAGTCTTATGAAATATTCGACCCGACAAGTCACTCTGGAAATATGAAAGAGGTGACGGTCAATTTTCTTATAATTCTCCACACAGAGACGTGTGTCCATTCCTTCAGTGCGGCCCTGAAGAGAGACGTTTATACTCAAATATCGGGTCTTATTATTTAAATGTTAGCGTTGCTAAATATGAAAGTGCTTGGAGGAAGACGTGAGAATTTGTACGTACAAAAAGAATCAGGATATGTTACTTGAAAATTTTGAAACACGGTAGCGTAGTTGGTTGAGGCACTATGCTAGGACCCGGTAGATCGCGGGTTCGATCCCCGATTAGCTCA
>NW_019765521.1:0-517 GCF_002891405.2 Cryptotermes secundus | reverse complement strand
CTGTAGCCAGGAACTCTGACCACTAGACCACAGAGGCGGTCAGTTCTCACGACGATGGCATAAAGAATAATGTATTGGAATGTGATGCCGTGTAGTCTGGTAGGTCATTGCTAACATTTGGACGAAAGTCCTCCTTCCATCTTTATGGTAAAAACAGCGTCATCCTGAATATGGAGGCAGGATGTACCTCCGAAAGTTAGTAATGCTCTAACAGACTGCACGGCATCACATCTCACAAGACAGAAATTTCATACGTCTATTAGTTTCTCCATGGCTATCTTCAGGCTAAACCTTGAGAACCTCTGAACAGATTTTCATCAAATTCGACACCGGATAATTCTAATAAAACTTGTCCACATAGTCCTACATGTATTCAGGCTAAAATGAGACAAAAATAACGTATAGTTTACATCAAGGTCTTAATTCTTTTCTGAGTGAATTTTGAGCGACAAAACTGTTTCGCGAGAAAAACGCTTAGAAGACACGAAGCTCAATTTACGTCCAATGCATTTTTTTT
>NW_019765520.1:0-518 GCF_002891405.2 Cryptotermes secundus | reverse complement strand
TTATATAAGGACTATTACCGCAAGAGTTTAGTGGAAAAATTTCTGGTCGTTGGCCTCAAGAGGCCTGGCGCCAAGACGAAGTAATTGACGGCAAACCGCCAGTCGTAAAGTAACTCTAACTCTAACTCTGACTCTAACTACAGTACAGTTGAGGTTTCAGCTGTGGAGTATTAACCAGCGGGTAACGGAAGCTGAAGAATCTCCATTGTTAATATCCGTTACCCGGAAACGTCTAGTGAAAACACTGCAGAGGAATTGCCATTGCGGAGAGAGGTTACCAAGAAATGACTAGTGATAATAGACTGAGAAAAGAGCTTGGAGCAATTTTTAGCGTAGAAATCAGCAATAGTGTTATAGTTATTCCTAGTTACGAGCTGTAGGTGGTTAATAAATCTATAGTCACTAACATAGGTGACACTATATTAGTTTTCACTTAATATCTGACGTTTCCGCTTGGTTGAAAATTTATATTGAGCCTCCACGTTTACTAAACCGTTTATTCGTATTTGGTTACGGCA
>NW_019765519.1:0-518 GCF_002891405.2 Cryptotermes secundus | reverse complement strand
CCCCCCCCCCTCCAGCATAGTGCAAATACGTCACAGTGTTAAGACTTATTTGTGAGGATGTGGATTGCAATCACCTGGATGAGGATATGATCCACTGGTGGGCTGTGGGGATTGTAATTAATCTGATGAATCTTAAGGTTCCATAAAAGGTGGATAATTTCTTGACACACTGAGAGACTGTTAGCTTCTGAAGAATAATAGAATAATTCTATTATCATAAAATAATTGTAGATTTTTAATTTTATAGGAAAAACACATACTATGATGGGAAGTCAGGATGACCCTGGTATTATTCCAATGACAATTCACTACATTTTTGAAGCTCTAAACCAAGTACAAGGACATGAATTCTTGCTGAGGTAAGAGTTAATGATGATAGAATAATCTGATTTTATTTTCCAAGTGAACATAGTTTTTGTACTTGTATAAATATTCTATCCTTACTATCTTTACTATTTTTTGTCTGAAACAGGATGAAAGTTTTGAATATATATGTATTAGAATAAAGTGCTTATGGT
>NW_019765518.1:0-517 GCF_002891405.2 Cryptotermes secundus | reverse complement strand
GAGCCAAGACAGTGCATGCCTAGACCGCTCGGCTACCGTGACCGGCAATTTTACCTTTACTCTAACGAATACACTTAGTGTCGGTAACGTCATTAACATCTGCAGATGACGACCGGGTTCGGTGGAATGTTTTATATGATCTCAAACATCTGCACGTGTTCATTGGGCAGTACCAGTGTAAAAGGACAGAGTGAGGTCATAATTACGTCCACGAAACAGGATCTTTCTCCATAAGTAAACAGTCACTCAGCTAACCACTGCGCCATTTTGGTAGAGATAACTTCGAAGAATGTTTGAACAAGACGAACAAATAAAACGTGCAAATGGACCCATCCATGCAGGTCGAACGTTGCGGATCTAGGAACAAGAAACGGTATCACAAAGGAATGAGAGTAAAGAAGGCGAAGCAAGTTAAATGAGGAAATGAGGAGACCAGAAAACAGCAGTCAGCTTAGTTTAGACGAGCCAAAACTGGATGAAGAAAATAATAAGTGTAACTTGTTCAATTCTACAAGCA
>NW_019765517.1:0-518 GCF_002891405.2 Cryptotermes secundus | reverse complement strand
AGTTACGACCTGTAAGTATTCAGTAAATCCAATTACCAATCCAAACTGTATCTTAGATACCCAAACACGAGCTATGGTGTAAATTTTCTGAGATATGTTTAATATACATTGTTCTCTGGTATACGAGTAGTGGTAACAGTAAAGGTTTGGTATTGAAATATTTCTGGGTCATAACCGTCGCGTATAAAGGCTTACATCAGATAATGCACGATGAATGGTCAGCTTGTTTGCGGTGTTATATCAAGCTGTACTCATGTATCAGCCGCGGAAAGGAACTGAATATTTGTTATATCCAGGCTTTAAATTCGTTCAGACTACACACAGAAACAGACTTTAGCTATCTCCATTAGGTGTACCACTGTGTTCGCACGAGTTCATAAGATCTTCATAAATCGAGGCATATAATTAAGTTATAGGGTCCAATGAGCCGTCTCGGTCTAGTTCAGCCAAGCGCATAATCTGACTCGGAAAAAGTTGGTCTGAGCTTCTCTCTCTCTCTCTCTCTCTCTCTCTTCTTT
>NW_019765516.1:0-518 GCF_002891405.2 Cryptotermes secundus | reverse complement strand
TATATTATATCTCTTAAAATAACACAACACCTCTATGATGTACAATGATATGTTGAGGTCAATATTTAATGCAATCTCCATGAATAACATAAATATTCAATCATAAACTTTTTCCTATACTACACTCCACAAACATCAAAATACCATCAATACTCAAGGAACAGACACAACACACTGAGCTACTACATAACTTACTGGCAATTTGTTGTGACAGTAACCCACAATTATGTAATTTCAGAGCTTTGACATTGCTGTTACATTATTGGAAATGAAACTTTTTCTATACTTGTATACCTTATAAGTTTCAAGATAATTAAACAAAACAGGGGCAAATATGACAGAATTGTTATACTCTATGCGTGTTTCCTACTTTTTTGGTATTACGAATAAGGACAAATAACACGTGTTGTCTTCTTCCTTGTATGTGCAAGGAAACATCTGAAGGCAACATAACAAAATATATTCTATGTACTAATTATACGAGGTGTGTTCAAAAAATGACGGGAATTTCCGTATTT
>NW_019765515.1:0-518 GCF_002891405.2 Cryptotermes secundus | reverse complement strand
TATACATCCACTTCCCCATACGCCTTCATGACGTAGTGCTTAGTTAGTCAAGCACAGGGACAGCTTTATCTTACCTTTACCCATCTCCCACCTGTGCCTCTCCCGTTCCGTCGGTCTCTCCACGATTTCATACACGTACGCATTTCTCAGGCCCCGTTTGGGTTCTGCATTCCTATCCGAATTCTCCTTGATGTGGTCAAGTTAATGGTGTCTGGTAAAGGGTACAAACTGCGAAGCTCCTCATGCAAATTTGTCTGCCCTTCCTCCATTTTAAGGTCTAAGTAACCCAATCATTATCACCCTGTTCTCAAACACCCTTAATCTATATTCTTCCTGCGAGGACCAACTTTGGTACCAATAAAATGCATTGGGATTAAATTTTCTTCCTTCGGTTTAGAATTTATATGTACCACTTCTTATTAATCAGAAGTAAAACATTCCTATAAAAGTGGCTTTGTGATTTTTGGCGCTTATGGTGTTTGACCACCCGACCACCGGAATCGTAGGTTTATTTTTTT
>NW_019765514.1:0-518 GCF_002891405.2 Cryptotermes secundus | reverse complement strand
CTTTGCCTTTGCAATGTACGTCTGTTCTGGCTCCGCTATTCCGACTTTCGGGCGTCATGTCACACTATATTAGATCAAACGTAATTGTGGGCGAAACAAATGATGAAGCATAAGCCTGTCTTTCTTATTCTTCTTGCTGAAACGAGAAGAGTAGGCTACAGATACGTGCGTAATGATGGCGGTATCAGGTGTCATCAGGATAACGTGAAAGGTCGACACTGCTTGCCGTGGCTCACGCTCCAAGTCAGGTAAGTCTCGGCTCACGGCCGCCAGTTAGAAGCCGCGGTCATGATTTATGGTGGAGTCACAGCTTCCAGCTTATTCACCGCACTTACCTCTATTGGGCAATTCGATATTTCGAGTCCATCTGTGGCATGCATACTCTTTCTTGACTGCTCCAACTCTGGGATTAGGGGTTCGAATACTGTTACCAACATGTATATTTGCCGGTATTTCTTCTTGTGGTAACGCAGTGACCTAGTAAACCCTTGAACATGAAAAAGATGTTCTTTTTTTTT
>NW_019765513.1:0-517 GCF_002891405.2 Cryptotermes secundus | reverse complement strand
GGCACTAACTTCGCCGACAAGTGGTGGTCGCTCGGTCGGTATAGTGCACTTGCGAACTAAATCCACGGAGTTTGTGTTTTGTTTGATAGAGCTTCAGAGCAGGTCACGGCCGCTTCTTTACACGCCTTTACAAAGTGATTATGAATTGATCATCCTATATTTCGACGTTTTACATAAGCTGAGTGTTGATCACAGTGGTCGCGCGGTCTAAGGCATGACCTGTCGCCCTCGAACATTGGGATCGTGAGTTCTAATCCCACTCGAGAAATGGATGTCTGTTTTGCGTTCACTTTATGTTTGTGTTGTCCTTTGTAGGCAGCGGGCATGAGCCAGAGCTGATCCTCCGTCCAAGGAGTCCTACGGACTGTATATTAAGATCCGTAGTTCCAGATTAACGAATCTGATGGGAGACGCGTCAGAAGGACTGCACCAACGCAAGAAGACATAAGCCAAGCAGCTGAATGCGTCGATAAGTAAACCATAAACAAAACAAAAATTAAGTCTGGTAGGCTGTCAC
>NW_019765512.1:0-517 GCF_002891405.2 Cryptotermes secundus | reverse complement strand
CTAAATACCAGAGATCACACATTACTTGCCTGAGCCTAATCTGCAGTACCCAATCAGCATGCATTTAATAACAGTCAGCACCTAGAAAAACCAACCCATACTTCCCCAATGGTTGATGTCAGCACTGCTGTGAATTAGGCAGCTGTCCTGAACTCCCCATGACAATTAATGCTTGCAGTGTACTGCCAATTGTAGCCATTCTTTAAGAGTATGTTTTTCTTGACCCATGAAAGTTTTTGATGACTCATAAATTGGGAATGAATTTGTATACATGTGTTTTGCACCCACATTTGTCTTGTATGAGGCTGCTGAAGAAAAGCATATGTTAAAACATTTTAATGGCAGAATAAGTGACAGTAGGAACATTGGAAAGTATGGTAGGATGAACAGCTGACCACCACCTCATGCGGTGGAGGGGGGGGCACTGGCTGGCTGATAAACTTATTGTCACGTGCCACAGTGGGTAAAGACGGGGTTTGGATTGGTAATTGGATTTATTGGATACTTCTAGATCCTA
>NW_019765511.1:0-517 GCF_002891405.2 Cryptotermes secundus | reverse complement strand
TTAACATGGAAAGCAAGTAAACCTACGTATATCAGCCTTGTTTGATATGACGCCTGTACTCTGGTATAAGTTTGCTGACGTTTTCGAAGACCGCAGTGCCTCTATCTTCAGAATCGAAGAATAATCTAAGAAAGGAGCAAAAAGACTGCTTTCTGCTTGCTCGACTCACTCTCGTAACATCAAGGTGATGGAACAGCAATGACTGTAAAACTCTACCAGACTTCACGGCGTAACATCCCGTAAGATAGTATTCCTTAGAATGACAACCGCGAGAATATCACATCCGGAAAATCTAGAAACGTTGTCACATTTTGTTCTGATGCATCAGTTACTACTTCAGACATTTCCGGTGCGGCAAATATTTATAGGAACCAAATAAAGCATCTTTCCATTATACAATGCGATAACTGAAGCTTTCCAGTTGATTAATATTTGCAATAAATGGCCAAAAAGACCGATGCAGCGCGGGTAAAGATAACGCCATGAAGATGAATGGAGGAGTAGAAGTATAGCTCCA
>NW_019765510.1:0-517 GCF_002891405.2 Cryptotermes secundus | reverse complement strand
GAGCAAGCAGTGGGAAAAGGGACTTATTGGTTGTAATTTGGAATGTCAGTGTCTGTAGCTTAGGTTCATTGAAGAAGTTGGAAAGGTGATTAGCAAAGTTCAGGAGTTAAATTTAATGAGAACTAAGGTTGTCGGATAAGACACTCGTACTCAGTTAAAGCAGACGTGTATACAAGTTGATTCTAAATTACTGTCAGAGTTTCGGTGTCCTATAAACGGAAACACCGACAATAATTTAGAATCACTTAGTATTTCTCTACGTGAATGGTAATAACAGTGATCAATTACGGGTAGGGTTTCTTCGTACACCTGAGATCATGTTTACCGTTAAGAGGGCAGAGTCAGTGAGAGGTTGTCGTATTTTATAGGGTCGTTATTGGCCGTGCCACAGCTTTGGCGGTTAATCGCTGGCTTTCCACCGCGACGGTCAGGTGTGAGTCTCACTACATTTCATTTGGGATTTGTCGTGGACAAAGTGACAGTGGGACGGATTTTCTTCGACTACTTCGTTTTTTTT
>NW_019765509.1:0-517 GCF_002891405.2 Cryptotermes secundus | reverse complement strand
TTTTCTGCTGGTTCGGAAGCGAGCTGAGTGACCAGGAAAGTATTTTAAAGTAAAATGTAATGTATTTAAGTAATTCGATAAATTCTTTTTCTTAATAAATATAGGGGGTATACAGATAAATAAGTATCACTACACCTAACCCAGAAAGCGACAAGTGATAATTCTTCAGCCCGGTTATTGACAGATTCTTTATGAAATAAGCTACAATATTTCGAAGTGCCAGACAAGGAAGTGACTGCGACGGGGTCTTTGGAGCGAAGAATAGCAGTATGGGTTAAAAGAAGTTAAGACACCTACATTAACATGTGCGGTTATTTGATTTCCTCATGAAAATAACAGTTTACGTCTTCATTCTATAATAGAATTAGCAGAAAAGTTATTCAAGAAGTTCCGGGAATTTGTCATTTAAGGGTCTGTTTCCTTTTCAACTACCTATGACGTATAGCACGAAATACTTGGGAGCTGTAAACCATTCTTGAATATATGTTTGATTGTATAAGGGGTGGGCCTTCTCGGC
>NW_019765508.1:0-517 GCF_002891405.2 Cryptotermes secundus | reverse complement strand
CTGTTAGAGGCTGAGTTGAACCTAGGGCCATAGTGCGGCTGGAGGGATTAGGTCATTGAAAAATTCAATTGCATCGGGAATCGAACGCACGACCTTACTGTTTGTGCCTCAACCAACTACACTACCGCGTGCCTCGAGTGGTGTGTATAAGGTGTCAATCCAGTCATCCAGTCCAAAACACGTCTATAAGTCACGCACAGCCCCTGCACGTGACTGTATACATACTAAGTCTCATAAGGATTGGATCAGGGATTCAGAAGTTATGGGAGAGGATTCACAGACCACATACAGCATGGAGATCGCATAAGCCTACATTAGGAAAGTAGCCTAAAATAATCATAATTTACACTATCACGAGATGCCATATTTTCCAAAATGCTTTATATTCAACTTATTAAACTGTAAATAGTGACCTTTCATCAAATGCGCGTTTACTGTTCATATAATTTGTGACCCACAATTTGGTTTCGTCCTGTGGCTGGTTACCATTACAAAACTTGTACGTGGAAGTGATTAA
>NW_019765507.1:0-517 GCF_002891405.2 Cryptotermes secundus | reverse complement strand
CCCCGACAATAATTTAAAATCACTGTGTTTAATTCCAACATTTTTGACCTCAACACTAGATGGAAGTGAGTGATAAGCTTCACGTCCTGGCCACGTTACCTCCTTGGAAAGAGCCCGCAGTACCCATTGGATATGAAGCTGGGTGTGTTCTGGAGCCGGTCTGAATGCTGTGGATTACAGACAAATTTCTTGCCTCTGCCAGGAATCGAACCCAAGCCGTCGAGCCCGTCACTATATCAACTGATCTTTCCCGGCTCCCTCGTATATCTAATTAAAATTAACTGCACTAGCACAAAGATATAATTTATTAGGGGTTATGCAAACGCATGTATCCGGAAGCCCAATTGGAATGCTCCCACGTGTCACTAACCTCTGATACCGGAGGGATGCACCAGAGAGAGAACGAAGCCAAGTCCCTTTCTATCTTCGCAACAGAGCAGAAACATCTGTCCTTGGTGTCCATTGGTGAATCTGGTGCCAGGAGTCGCCGGGGATACCCCGAGAGAGAGAGAGAGAG
>NW_019765506.1:0-517 GCF_002891405.2 Cryptotermes secundus | reverse complement strand
TTCATTATGTACGAGTAATATGGCTAATTTAATTATAAATAAAAAATATATAAAATTTTAGAGTCACAAGTATATACAGTATAATTTTCGATAGTTAAAGTTAAAAAAGTTAAAAGTTCTTGGCACTTTTCCGCAATAGGGTGTTTAGATCATGCAGCGATTTAGATAAACGTCCTGTGGTTTAATGGTACTTAAACCTGCCGGCTAGTTGCTCGAGGCACCTCATGGCTGCTGTGCGGGACTTGTGCTGAGGCAGTGAAAGGGGGTTGCTTATTATCCTTCTGTTTGTAGCTATTGCTGATATTCAAGCAGTGTATTCGCGAGTCCCATACAGTAAGAATACATGGGGTTGCATGATTCTAATGTAATGGTCGTGAAAATTTTCCACCCGTTGATGGGGTATTACATTTGTAACACCACGGCACGATTTTTAAAAACCCGAAGTTCATTATCATGTCCTATAAAAGTTTTACAATGGAACCTATTCTGAACCAGTTCAGTTCATTTTACACCTACA
>NW_019765505.1:0-517 GCF_002891405.2 Cryptotermes secundus | reverse complement strand
GAATTAGATTGTTATGCTGCATTCAGCAATCAACAGTGATTTCCCAAGTAACAGTTGATTTCGTTTCCAAGGTAACCTGGTCAAGGCAAGTCGTATATGAGAAAGTATGTGCAGTGTCTTTCTGAATATGTATTTCTTACTTCGCTGCTAGTTAAATGAAAAAGAAACGCGCTGCACTTAACCACCATACGACAAAAGCGCCCATTGGCTGGCAATCGTCTAAATAAGTTCTGTAACCAATGATGGCTTTTGACGCCGTCCAGGAAATTTCATGTTATTTTGACGAAGTTTTGAAAAAATATATATGTTTTTAATTGAGGGACAGGACGGTTGAATTTCCCATCGCCTGAGCCGGCATTTTGGCTTCGGATACAACTCACTCAGCAATGGGCAGATATCTGCTGAAAGCACTAAAGTTACGTTTCCAGAATCAAGATTTTCATACTTATCCTGAAACATTTTTTTCTGGGTATCGGTAATATTCTTGACACGCTCTTCAGGCCTGAAAATAAAAAAA
>NW_019765504.1:0-516 GCF_002891405.2 Cryptotermes secundus | reverse complement strand
GTAGTGCTTAATTAGTTAAGCACAGGGACAACTTTACATTTTTACTGTCTCATCTTGAATGACTGTCTTCCCTTCCAGTAGAACTAGCAGACATAGCTGAGACAGCATCGTTAAATAACCTGGCATTCAGTGTCAGTCTGACAAGTACGTTAATGGGAACAGATGTGTGCATCGTACGATTTGTGTCGTACCGCTTTACGGAATTTGTTCATTTGTTTGAATGACGAGACGCGCAGTGTGGATGGATGTATCTGCATTCGGTACGTTCCCATGTACTGAAACATGTCCGATGGTTACGTTTAGTTCGTTTACAGTGATAATGATGAAGAGTTTTATCTTCTGACATATAACGTCATGTAGTCCTTTGAAAGTCAACCGAGAACTGTGCCTGCCATCAGCTTTCACGCTGATATCTAGCTCGACTTAATATTCGACCCTGGAGATGGAGGCGACATGTTTCTCCGAAATCTCGGTTGACATTTATCGGGCTGCACGGCGTAGTATCTCAGAAGGTAG
>NW_019765503.1:0-517 GCF_002891405.2 Cryptotermes secundus | reverse complement strand
TCTGTGAGGAATGCTGGGCCCGGTCAGCGGTGTTGCGAAGTTTCCTCCTTGACTGAGCACTCTGTATATTCTCCATCGCCCGATTCCTAAGCCTACACGTCATCCATTCTTATGCAACAATAGCGTTCCATTACTAGACGTTCAATACTTATTCATCCTCATAAAAGGATCAATAAGTTCATTCAGAGACGCGAATCCTAATTCTCCGATATCCAATTGCTACGGAACTGACAATTAGCCCCGTTTTGTCTAAATTTCTTCACATGAAATAACTGGGGAAACCGAACAAAAGCGAGCAGAGCCTTAGACATGGAAAGAAAGTGAAGACAGAGGCATTTTTACTCACAGAAAATCAATCCGCAACTCAGAGAACTCGTAAGATGCCTGACTGAAGAGGGTAAACACAAAAGTGCGAACATTCCCACAGATATTGATAATAATCCATAGTGAACGAAAAGCAATTCAGATAAATTTCAACTCACGTGAAACGTAATTCAATGTGTTAAATTTCTTGCAT
>NW_019765502.1:0-517 GCF_002891405.2 Cryptotermes secundus | reverse complement strand
TACTCCTTTAACATATTACCGGGAGCCGGCCTTCACGGCACAACAAGAAAATTTCTGGCAAACTTAAAGAAGTTAGCTGTTCACAAGCATTTTGTGACAACTGGAACAGGCCTCCACAATAAGTGTCCTGAGCAGAATCAGTGATTTTATGGTTCAAAACACCACCACAGTTCTTGTCCCATTACTCGAAATTTACTGTTCTCTCTCTTTGTGTTCACACTTCTAAATTAGCATCGAAAATCTACTGTGGACGCACAGAAACGGAATCACAGGCTGAAAATATATTGCCACATCACTCATCACAATCCATTTACCTTTACTGGCCCTAAAACCCTGTGTGGATCTTGGCCTCATCCATGGCTTCGTAACAGTAAATTTTCAGGGGTGGGATTGTTAGCCCCAAACCCCAACCTGGGGTACCGGGAATTACACTTCATCTGGTCCCTACCTTTCACCCATGTGGCATAGGAAGCCGTGCCAGGAGCTTACAGTCTCGCCAGCATAGCGGCGTTCGGGC
>NW_019765501.1:0-517 GCF_002891405.2 Cryptotermes secundus | reverse complement strand
CTGGCTCAGACAGAATCCAGTAGCCGGCTCTTCTGAACACGGCGATAAACGAATTTCAGCGTTACATATGATGAGGGACATCTCTTGAATAACTGAGTGACTACTAGCTTCTCAAGAAGGATCTCATATACTGGATGGATTTTGTTTCGTTCTTATATTTCATATATAAGGGAGGGACATAAGATTTGAGTTTATCTCGGCGGTGACTATGAAGAATGTCTTCTTGTGGGATATTACGCCGTGTAGACGTAGTATAAACCAACGTTTCGGAGGAACGTATCATCTCTATCTTCAGGGTGTGAAAATAATCCGCGAGCGAGGAACCAGCGTGAGCAGGTGGCGTTTTTTATCCTGAACATGGTGGCGATATTCCTACGAAACGTGGGTTTATACTATGTCTACAAGGCGTTACTTCCCAGAAGACGGCATTTTAATGTGGACAGGGAGTTGGAACCTCATGACCCTTAAGTAATACGTTTCAAATTTCACTCAGAGCACCCTTTTTTAATGCTGGTGG
>NW_019765500.1:0-517 GCF_002891405.2 Cryptotermes secundus | reverse complement strand
TAGTCGCATTTACCGATTCGTTGCCTAGGAACGGCAATTTGTTGATTCGTCTATTAAACAGCAATGGCTGTACATACTGAAATACGTATTTTCTGATATTCTCATCGTAAAAATTTGGTGTCGCTTTATATTCAGGCTTATACGGTATTTTTTCCTATATCGAGCTGTTACTGAGAAAGCCAATAAAGTTCGATTTGAGCTTCATGTAAAATAGGGGTTACAGAGGATCGATGAAAAGCAAAATCAAACCTAGTGTTTAAACCCAACATCACCCGTAACGCAAATCTATCTGGAATCCGGGATAGCTCAGTCGATATAGCGACTAGTCTACGGGCTGAACAGCTGAGGAGTCGGGGTTCAATACCGGGCATGGCCAAGATATTTTTCTCTTCTCTACAGCATCTATACCAGCTCTGAGGCCCATCCAGCCTCCTGTCCAATGAGTACCGAGGGCTGTTTGACCGGGGGTAAGGTGGCAGAGACGTGGAGCTGACCACCCAACTCCATCTAGTGCCGA
>NW_019765499.1:0-517 GCF_002891405.2 Cryptotermes secundus | reverse complement strand
GTTGATAAATCCAATCATCCGGTCCAGAACCCATTATTATTAGTCACGGAACCCCGGACATGCGACAGTATTTCAATCTGACTAAGTTCCAATCTCAGGAAACTGAATGAGGTAGAAGGAAAAGAACAGTCAGGTTAAAATTTCAAACAGGCTCGCAGCTTTGGAAAATTTGGATGATAATGTGGATATTAATACAGCCTGGGAAACTTTTAGAGAGAACATCATGATATCAGCCAGAGAATACAGGTTATTACAAACTGAAGTGGTATGAGCCGTGGTTGAATGTAGATGTTGAAGTATATTAGATTGAAGAAACAAGCCAGACTGCAGTGGTTACAGGATGCAAGGTGTGAAGCTACCAGATATATCAGGAACACACAGGAGGAATGCCTGAAAGAGAGAATTAATGAGCTTGCAACGTACAGTAGGAAGGACATTAGAGGTTTATACAGGAAAATAAATTAATTTAAGAAGGGTTACCAACCTGGAAGTAACTTTGTAAATGATAAGGATGGTG
>NW_019765498.1:0-517 GCF_002891405.2 Cryptotermes secundus | reverse complement strand
TCGCAGAAACCGATGTTGCTATAACCAAGTTTTACTGTATATGTGCATGTTTTGTTATACACCGTCAGAATAACTTTATGACTGTTCAAGACTCTTTGTCTTAGAAATGTAATTTCCAGTTCATAAAGTGAAAGTAAAGGCCCTCTCTCCGGAATATTCATTAATTTGTATAAAATGTCCACAAGCACTCCAGTTGTATTGACACAATTATGGTTAGTCATAGCACTGAGTCACTGTATTGTGCACCGACTGACGCACGTACGTATATAAAAAAATGTTACATTCGCTTTTTCCGAATCTAATGAAACTCAATAAAGCAAACTGACCACGCAACCAAACAACCAGCCAACTACACGGAGCATTGTCGCTCAACTGCTCAATAATTTCCCAACATTTCACGGAACCTGAAGGTTCATTAAGGTACTGATAACAGCCCTCCACTGGTCCATCTCCTAAGCCAGATAAAACCAATCCTTACCACCACATCCTATCTCTGTAAGACACATTTTAATATTAT
>NW_019765497.1:0-517 GCF_002891405.2 Cryptotermes secundus | reverse complement strand
CTCCTGAAATTAACGCCGTATAGTCTGTTGAAGGTCAACAGATAATTCGGGGAACATGTCACTTCCATCTTCAGTGTTGAAAGTAACCCAAGCGAGGAACCAGCATGAAACAGGCAAGAAGAAGATACCTTGTTTCCTGCTTCGTGTTTCCAAGAGTCCAATATATGCATGGCAGTCGCATGAAGCGGCCGCGGCATGAGCGAAGCACAACCCTAGCGTGTGCCATGATGGACTGAGGAAACGAAAGAAAATCCTCATTTATGATACACCATATTCCGATCGAGGTTCGAACCAAGTACCTTGTGCTAAGTCAAGGATTTGGAATGAAATGCTGCTCGTCTCGGTACTTGCAAGTAATTCAGTAGGAGAGAGTGAAATATGACGCGATGAAATTCAGTGAGGACGCTCTGCAGATTACGCACGCGTAGCCCCAGTGCAAGTGTACTGCGTTACCGCTATACTAGGGAGCTTTTATTTTTTATTGCTAGTGGGATGGGACTAAGTCCCTTGCACTGCG
>NW_019765496.1:0-517 GCF_002891405.2 Cryptotermes secundus | reverse complement strand
GTATGCAGACCCACTGTTAGGCAATGACTGTGGGACAAGCAGTTATACAATAGCCACTGCTAGGCAATAGCTGAGAAGCAATCACGTGGGCATCCCAACAGAGAGGAATGCAAAAATGGAAAGAGCAACAGAGGTATGGTGTTTTCTGTGCAGTCTGTGCCAAGATGTTATAAGCAGAACAGATGAAGCAATGAGTTATTTGTGAGACAGTCTTCAGCTGGTAAGAATGTGAGCACAGAAGCAGAGGCCATGGTTCAGATCCATCACCACGCAATGACTGGCGAAGACTGCAAACTGAGAAGACTATGTGTGCTGTAGTTACAGTGATCTTTGGAGTGTGTAACTCAAGTGAGACTGTCACAGACATTTTACAGGGTGAGTCAATGAATTGGGCGATTTGGCAACGGTGTTTTTTCATGGATTGGTTGGAGTGGGGAAGATGCCACTACTGTCACCCAGCAGCCTACTTCAAAGTGTTTTAGTTGCAATGGGGCCATGGACTGGAGCACAACGTGCT
>NW_019765495.1:0-517 GCF_002891405.2 Cryptotermes secundus | reverse complement strand
CCGGCTTGTAGCATAGTGCCGCAACCAACTACGCTACTGCGTGCCCCCAATTGCAGAATACCGTCATATTTTCAAGTCTAGACTCTATTTATACTCTCTCAGTCTAACAAAAATCAAAAGTTCAGTCTAAAACGTGTTAATAAAGGCGAGAATGTGAGAGGGGAAAACGGAAAAACAGACATAGGCTCTCTACATGACAGGACTTCTTGGAGTTTCTGGTGCCTTTCTCTGAAGTGCACTCTCTAAATGTATGTTATAAAGAGACACGATAAGGCTTTAAGTGTGGGCAATTTAAAATAATTTATGAAAGAGAAGACTTCACTGAAATGTTAATTTCGTTATAGCCCTACTTTATCAGAAAGTGATTAGAAAAGACGGCCGTTTCAGAATTGACATCTGTTCTGAATAGGCTCATTATACTTCTGAGATACTCTTATGTAATAAATCGATTTTCGATAGGGGAGGTGGTAAAATGATTATCCAATTGACGAACAAAAACGTAGGTATGAGCACTGTG
>NW_019765494.1:0-517 GCF_002891405.2 Cryptotermes secundus | reverse complement strand
AGCAGCTTCTGAAGATGAGACTCTGTTATCGTGTCTTATGTTTATCACCACAGTAAAGTGTTTCTTGAAGCGTACTGCATCCTAACACGTTAAATCAGTTCAGTGAGCGAGCCTATGGAGTACTGTTATTGTACTCGGAATTGCTGAGTTCTTGCACTTTGTCCATTGTCCGGTACTCCAAAATACTAGTTCAAGGTTACCGGGCAACGACAAAAGTCCAAAAACGCAGTAATTGTAAGTGTTGTACGCTATAGTTAGAACAATTTTACTGTTACTGTATTAGAGCAACCGGTAACAGTAGTTGATCGCTTATAAGTACATATACGACATAGAGTCTTCAAATGCAGTTTCACATTTTATCGGTCAAATCACTTCTTAACTCTCGTTTATCTGCAAATGCACATGTCGTAAATTATTTTAAATATTAAATCATTTTAGCATGAACTTCTATAACGTTTTAAAAAATAATTAACTTCTAGACGTGCTAGTCTTGCGATATATATAGTATTAGCGTAAA
>NW_019765493.1:0-517 GCF_002891405.2 Cryptotermes secundus | reverse complement strand
CTAACCAGTGTCTTTGATTGTTTTTAGGGACTAGTTTTCTTAAGATGTTCTTCTCTAATAGGAACACATTACACACCTGTAAGGTAGCCTGACATTAGGCTTGTATATGATGAAGTCATCCATTTTTAAGCATGAACAGTGTTTTATATGCGGTTGTAGAAATGGTCAGTTTATTAGTCATCATAAGGCTGAATAGAAAACGGACCAGTCATGTGTCATCTCATTCCACTTAATGTCGCCCTATTCCCCAAAAGTCTTTTGCTGAAACATTGGAAAACCTTCAGCATTCTGTGCAGTTTATTCCCAAAAGTTGAAACATACTTTCATGAAAGCTTAGAGCATCCTGGAGCATTCAGAATGTTAAAGTGCTTATGGCACATATGGAACCAGTGCTGTAGCAGAGAGGCCATTTAGCCTGTCTTGTTCTTGTCCTAATATCTGTAATATATTGTCGCGTGTTTCCTATGTAATGCGACAAATTCATGCAGGTCTAGGATTTAGTGAATAAGTTTATTGG
>NW_019765492.1:0-517 GCF_002891405.2 Cryptotermes secundus | reverse complement strand
AAAAAAATAGCAAGAAACCAAGAGAGAGAGACAGAGAGATGAGGACACTAACAAAGAAAAACTTTTAAGGAGAAACAAAAATGTAGAATGCTTCCGTCTCTCACTGTATGTGTATTCTCTCCTTATTCGTTTCCTTCCTGTTCGCAAGAAACGAACCAGCGACGGTTCTCTTCAAAGGAAATGTTCAGTCCCCTATATGGCGCTTTATGCCGCAGAAAATTGCCTGAGATAAGCCTTTATGTCTTATGTGTATTGCAGAAGGTGCCATGGAAGTTGAAAGAGGAATTATTGGAAGATCTTTTGGGGGGATAGGGAGGACCTAAACAATTTCAATAAGGATTTCTCCCGCTTGATGAAAGAGTCCTTTCTTCATTGGAGGTAAAGAAGCCAAACTTATCAAGAATACAAGACTTTTCAGACAGAACTAAATAAGTATACAATTCTGTTACATATTGTCTTGTGTTTATGGTTTCGTGACTAATAATAAAGGGTTCTGGATTCGATGATTGGATTTATT
>NW_019765491.1:0-517 GCF_002891405.2 Cryptotermes secundus | reverse complement strand
ATACTAGTGTTAGTACAGAAAATGGGACAACAAGTCAGCTGAACCACACACCCGTGACATTACAATAACATAATTCTACAAAGGCATAATTTGATAAAAATGCTTAGGCCTTTGATATTCACTTCTTTCTTATGTATTTAGGCATAGAAGTGGAGCTGTTTGTAAAGCTGTAATGCTATATGCTCGTGTAGTTTCTAGTTACCTTATAATGGTCATGTGATCTTGTGAGGTGGAAGTGATAGATTTGGAGGTCTTTGTTACAGGGATAGCTTTGCTATTTTTTAGCTTTTATTCAAAAACAAATTTGTGTTGTGTGCATGTTCATATGCTATACAGTAGTTCTCCCAGGTGCCACTAGCACTGCTACCTGCCATCCTTCATAGCACAGGTGCCATTACTTTAAGGAGCTAATTGACTTTGCAACTGCCCTACAATATATCTGTCTGAAATCTTTCAGCCATACATTAGCTATATCACCTGGGAAACATCCCATGCAAGAACAAAGCAAAAACACGTT
>NW_019765490.1:0-517 GCF_002891405.2 Cryptotermes secundus | reverse complement strand
TGGTCACATATTATTAGGATCATCAGATGAAGGGGAATGACACAGAAGGGACATACAGCACGTATGGGGAGCTCTAATCGGAAAGCTCGGAGGAAGAAGTCCCTTGGAATCCCTAAATATAGGCCCTATGTGGGAAGATACTCGTAATATTACGTGGAACTTAGAGAAATATGGTGTGAAGACTTGGACCGGATTCATCTGGCTCAGGATAGGAGCCAGTGGCTGAGATTTATGAGCATGTTAACAAACCTTCAGCATAAGAAAAAGGCGAAAAATGTCTCGACCAGATGGGCGTACTACTGGCCTGTCAGAAAGCAGTGTACTCTGAAAGAGGCAGCTCCTTTTCTGGAGGTTCAGATACAATGTTTCAAATATTATCGCAGACATGAGCAATGTCTTTGTTAATAAATTCTGAGTTTACATTATGAAAAGTTAAATAGTTCCATTCAGTGCGACTGGTTAAGATTTTCTAATTTCAATTATTCATGCTCTTACATGTTTCGGTCTTCAGAGACCA
>NW_019765489.1:0-514 GCF_002891405.2 Cryptotermes secundus | reverse complement strand
GCGGTGGGAAGCCAGCGACTAACCGCTTGAGTTATGGCGCAGCCAATTACATAGGTTAATATAAGTACCGCAAGATTTAACCTACAAAAACTCTTCACTTGGTACAAAGAGTGTACTCGTATTTATGGGTTTCGCATGATTATTACGAGAAGCGAAGGTGATTATTCCCTTACACAGCATTAACCAGTCGGTCTTAGTAACGGAGAAGTGGAACGTTTTCCATGAGGTTCGAACTGAACAATTAAGAAGAATTTTAGTATTAAAATTATTTTAAAAAAATAAGAAAATGTATTCATAAATCTCCTAAGAACGGGGAATAATGACAAACGACCCTTCCAAAACAAAGTTTTTTTAGCAATAAATTTATTCACTGCTAAATGAGTACCGAGCCCATCAGAGTGGCCGCGCGGTCTAAGGCGGCCCATACACGCATGAGTCTGGCTCGGCGAGGAGCCGGGCTCGGATTAATTCACCACACACGGAAGAGTTTGGCTCATTGGAACCCGAGCCGAGT
>NW_019765488.1:0-517 GCF_002891405.2 Cryptotermes secundus | reverse complement strand
CTTATTTGGGGGGGGGGGTTGGCGTCTCGAAACTTAAATAATCCCCAGTTGCCATCTCGTCTCAATTATCTTCGACTGCCACCTCTCGACTAACTGCTTACGGGGAACTCCGGAACTCAACAGACTATTCTAAACTGAACTTTTCTTTATAACCACACTTCACGGACATAACAGAAGACACCACCTCCAACAGTATACCTATTATTGTGTGTTTACCGATCCGTTGCTTAGAGACGGGTTCTTCTATTGTTTCTTGCATGTTTATTTCAGCGGGGACCCGTTTAGAGAGCCGTTGTTTAGTAATGAACTGTTCCGGCTTTCAGGCTTCATGTCCCAATATCATCACCTACTCGTAACAGTCACGTGTTGGCCAGTTCTTGCATCCTTCGTCCAGTTGTGCTTTGAAAGATCTTCCTGGGTTTCTTGGTCCGTGTGGATACTAATCTTTATTGCATTCAGAAGTTCCTATGCATTCTGTCGCCATGTTGAACCCACTTGTTTTCATATTTCAAAAAAA
>NW_019765487.1:0-516 GCF_002891405.2 Cryptotermes secundus | reverse complement strand
AATGTTTCCATCTTTACACTTAAAGAGTAAGCCCAGGAAGAAGTAGTTTTACAGCTTTCCTTCTTTGCTTACCTTTTGACCTTTAAGACTGAACCAGGACATCTCTCAAAATGTTAGCAAACTTCCATTTAAGCCCATGGCATTACATCCCAGAAGACAGTGGTCTTCACGTTAAAGTTTTGAGTTATTTTTTAAATGAGTTCCAAAAATGGTTAGTGCCTCTTAGATGAATATGATATAGTGAGAAAGCATAATCATGTGCAGCATTTGCACTGCAAGAAAGCTCTTGTAATATCCATATAAGTGCAAGTTGCCTCACACTCATGAAACTCTGCAGAATATACACAACCTCTCACGGCATTATCTTGCTTTATGTGACTCACTGTATTGAGATCTGCTATTCCATATATGTGAAACAAAGGAACATAAAATACAAATTCATTATAACTGGAATACTCTGTCGAAACATAACCAAATACCTGTAATCATATATTATATTTAAGCATCCTTTTGCAC
>NW_019765486.1:0-516 GCF_002891405.2 Cryptotermes secundus | reverse complement strand
TGCGTAATCGGAAAAGAACATGTCAGTTTTCTGGCGGGAGCATATATGAATTTGCAGTGGGTTACTGTTTTCCTTTGCTGTAGCTACAAGTAAAGTACGCCATAGCTGAGTCCGCGTAGTATGACACATTCGGACCACCGATCATGGTTTAAGGTATCGTGCCGGAATAAAGTATTAATGTCTTTTTATGTCGTTTTGATGTTCGAAGAGATCAGGAATGGTAACCACGTACGGGGCTGGGCAGGTATAGAGTGTAACTTCGAAGGCTGCAATGTTTAGTGTGCATGATAGATAGGAGTGCCCATTCAACAGATTCTGTAAATAAGAAGTTTTCTTTAGCGAGTCCCTGTGACCCCTCCCCCTTTAGCGGAAGTGATGGTATTGTACATTCCTGTTTTCATCTGTCGATTAATCGACCAGCAGTTTCGGGTTAATAGGTTCAGTGTTTTGTTTGCTGACATTTTTTTCCCCCCTTGGCACTACAGCTCCAGTGGGCCCAGGCCTACCTCCATGAAC
>NW_019765485.1:0-515 GCF_002891405.2 Cryptotermes secundus | reverse complement strand
TGTATACGTCCACATTTTCTTGACCTCGGCACTAGCTGGAGGTGAATAGTGAGCTTTATTTCCCTGCCGCTTTACCTCCAGGGAAAGAGCACCCGGTATCAATTGGATAGGAGGCTGGGTGGGCCCAAGAAGAGAAAATTCTTGATTATAACAGGGTTCTAATTCCGACTAATTCCAGCCCGTACCTAGTCACTATACCGACTACGCTATCCCGGCTCCTAGTAACATGAGAAAGTACTATCCCAAAATGCATCTGAAAACTTAAATTTTCCCTCTCTATCTTGGATTTCGTGCATTGACTTTCGGAACCAATTCGATTCTGTGGCAATGACTCGCAAAAACATACTCCGTGGCCTGTAGTCAACAAGCGAACTGTACCGACCGAGCGACCGCTGCTTGTCGGCGAAGTCAATGCCAACTTTTGCGAGTTGAGGGCGTCATGTGGTCAGCGCAACGGTTCCCCACGGCCTTTAATCTCAATTTTCTAGACCGGAGCCGCTATTTCCTTGAAATAG
>NW_019765484.1:0-516 GCF_002891405.2 Cryptotermes secundus | reverse complement strand
GAACTTGAACCCACAACCTCCTGGGTTGCAGCATAGAGCCTCAACCAACTACACTACCGCATATCAGATGGAAATATGAACGCTATTCTAGTCTATTTGATGGAGCTAATCTCTATCCCCATATGATTACTTCCATCTAACGGATGAAACAGAGTAGATACAAACAAAACCACATTCCAGAATCAGAATGAAAATTGAATGTCCACTTCAGTTTTTCTTTCACTGCTGTAAGTTGTCCGATAGCAGTCATTCCTTGGCATGGTTTGCAATGCTGTTGTCAGTTTTGCGTTCTCAAAATCTGATATTGCTCTGAGTTATATTTACTTTCCTTGTTCAGTTACTAACAGCAGGGACCGTCTATGTACTGCACGGTTTCAGCTTATTGTTGATTTATTATGTGTAATTAATAATTCTGTGAAGAGCTAAACTTTGATATCCATCTGCAGACTACATACCATTACCTTATGTTTGTAAAACTTGGAGACAAAATCAGTGAGTATGTTTTTAATATGATCT
>NW_019765483.1:0-516 GCF_002891405.2 Cryptotermes secundus | reverse complement strand
TAAGTAAGTAAGTATACCATGACCATCTGTGGGATATTTCACCTCCGAGACTCCCTGGTGTGTCTCCAGTTTCGGGACTCTAACGAATAGTGCCGAAGGTGTAATAAGATGGGACACACTGGCGTAAAAACCGTCTCACCTGTTACGTTGTACATTGTTTGTAAGCAAGCTGTTGGCCCCACTCCAAAGAGCGGATTGACCGCTAGGGGGAACTCTTGTCCCCGTCCGGGAGAAATGGTGCAGAAACTTCTGGAACTTGCTGTACTTTTCTTCTTTCGAATTGGCCATTTGCATAACTGATTGGTGAAGCTGCTGGTGATCAAGGTTAAATATAACATGAAGATGGGTCTGTAAAATGGAAGCCAGTTCAAGGTTGGGATATTAAACGTGCCACAAGGCATATAAGTTGAGGAAGCAGAGTGGCAGGGTTGTTGTATTTCTTTAACTCTCACGTCCAAGCTGGACCTGTGGTTGACGCATGCTCTTGTCCATGGGGTACCGGGGTTAAACGACGGG
>NW_019765482.1:0-516 GCF_002891405.2 Cryptotermes secundus | reverse complement strand
GAAGGAATCACTACACTGCGTGGGTTCGCATGTCATTATTAACATACTCGTACTGTTACTGCATGACTTTCCTCATGTTATTTGTATGTTGAGGCGTTCATATTGTGTTTCTTGTGCGTGGGTTCCTGGCTCAGGCATGTGTCCCTAGTTCGCGACATAAGAAAATAACCGTGTGGTTGACTGCTTCGTCTCCTACCTGGTGCAATTTTAACCATCGTCTTCCTGAACAAGCAACAAGCACAGTAACAATAGTAACTACATAGATCATGCATATGTAGCCTACACATGTTCAGTAGCCCCTCACCAACCTGAAAAACACAGCTGTGACAGTAAAAAGTTGGGGAACTGCGGCCGCTGTTAACGCTGCTCCAAGTCCAAGTGCCTGTTCCTTCACTGGAATCATTACATAAAACATGGGAGTGTTACAAAAGACGGGCAGCAGTGATTGTCTGGGAGCTAGAGAACCAGTTTTGGATGCACACTGTAGCTTTGTCCCCAGAAAATCTGGAACACTTG
>NW_019765481.1:0-516 GCF_002891405.2 Cryptotermes secundus | reverse complement strand
CCCTATTATTCTCTTCATTGCAATTTGTATTTATTCCTCTTTATTCTAAGAAAATTAACAGTGAGTAAAACATATAAAGACAAGAAGACGTGTTTGATACAATGAGTGTCTGACATGGTGCATGACCAGTCCAATTTAATCACAAAGGAAACCGTGAAATCTCGTCTTCAGTGAATGACTACAGTGAGTTTCACCCACTGTTCTTCTGCGGATGCTTCTTACATGGCCCGGTATCCCCAAACGAATAGTTTTCGGTCTGTAGTGCATTCCTTCCCGATCACAGTGGCCACGCCGTCTAAGACATGAACTATCTTTGCCCGCTCGAACGCTGGGATCATGTGTTCGAATCCTACTCAAGGCACGGATACCTGTGTGTGTGTTTATTCTGTGTTTGTGTTGTTTTGAGTGTAGGTACCGGCCTTGCGGTCGGCTGATCCCCCGTCCAAGGTCCTACTGACTGTGTATAAAGGCGGCAAAGGTTTAACAAAGGCTGCAGAGCCATAGATAGTTCATCTA
>NW_019765480.1:0-516 GCF_002891405.2 Cryptotermes secundus | reverse complement strand
ATGTACCTAAAGTGTCAATGAAGAAACACTTCCGTAGTAATTAACAAGTAAGCTTAAATGTAGCTTTGGGTTGCTGATCAGGTCTTCTAAGTCTATTGCAACATGTTTATCAGTGCTCTTGTATAAAGCCATGTGCTATTAGTCTCACGCAAAAAAAAATAGGTATCTTCTATCTAAACATCTATCCATTTATCTGCAACTGAACATTTCCTCACTAATTTTACTTTTTATTTAAAATGCACACACTTATAGCTGCAGAGATAACCACTTATTATCGCAAATAAATTGACGTAGAATGCCTTTAATTTCACATAACATCCCCTTTGATACGACATACATCTGTGTCGTTTTTACATTGCTTAATTTTATTCTCGTATTTTGTAAGTCGGGGGTACGCGGCAGCGTAGTTTGTTGAGGCACTATGCTACAAGCCGGATGGACGCGGGTTCGAGTCCCGATGAAGTAACTGGGTTTTTTCAATTGACCTAATACTTCCAGCCGCGCTATGGCCCTGGG
>NW_019765479.1:0-516 GCF_002891405.2 Cryptotermes secundus | reverse complement strand
TACTTACGTCAAAGCCTCAACGAAGTACGTGAAGCAACATGAAATGCATCCACATATTCAGATTTAATGCATACAGAAATGACACAAGGATTAAAAATATAACATACATACCTTCGCTCTCATTTTAATAAAACTGGGACACGTTCAGAATGACAAATTCTCCGATGCCTCAGATTTAAAACACAACTATCACAGCAGCAATCGGAAGCAATAAACACCAGCAAGCACGAACGAGAAATACGAGAATGAATACGACTGAGCAAAAGGTGCTGGCCACATCAGGCTAACGTTACAGTGGAAACTCAGGTATCATTGCTCAGCAACGTCTGCGTAAACAGCCGGTGCTAAGCAGCGAATGGTTCCTAGCTTGTGATTGGCTAACACTCGATTCACTGTTGGTGGTTCTCACAGTCATATTGTTGCAGACATTTCCTAGTAATGACTGTTTACTCGCCGTTGCTACGCAATGATACTTGAATTTGTTGTGCCCTGATAGGGGGCATTGACTGTACTCAC
>NW_019765478.1:0-516 GCF_002891405.2 Cryptotermes secundus | reverse complement strand
GGGGGGGGTCGACCCTTCCACAGCATGCAGTGTTTACTTCTTTGAAATTGGACAGGAGATCTGGCAGTTTGCTTTGCGATTTTCAGTCTCTTTGTCCTTTTGCTTCAAAGCTGTAGCTGGTCCTTGAAATCTTGAGTCTTGGTTTACTTGGTGCCTTCCTGGCGTATTGGTTCTCTTCATCTGGGAGTCTGTCCTTTCCAGGTTCCTCATACCACACTGTCCCTAGCACGAACTTTCCTGACGGCATTTTCCTTGCACCATGCCACTCCTGCAGGGTGGGTTGTCCTAGTTCTAGCAGCGACCATTTCCATCCATGGGTGACGCTTTTTCTGGGTAAGGTACATCTTTACGATGTCTCTCCAGCCTTCCTGTCAGCCTGCATGGCCTGCAATGCGGCGTCTGTCTTAGCCTGGTTGGCATCCAACCTGGCTATCATTTCCTCTCTGTCGTCTTCCTATCGGCCCTATATTCTTTCAAGTCAAAGTCATATTGCGACTGACGGTCAGTCAGTCAGTA
>NW_019765477.1:0-516 GCF_002891405.2 Cryptotermes secundus | reverse complement strand
CTGACCTGTGAAATAAAGAAGCGGTACATTTTGTGATGCAGAAACTGAACTTTTCAGATATCACTGAACTGAGCCTCAGGCTTCAAAGGGTTAATGACTATTCACTCGTTCTTGTTTCGTCGAGCAAGCTAACGATCGCGTGCAGGGACCCTTAAAATACAATATACACGACAAAATACAAAAACCTTCGTCAGTGTAGTAGTAAGAGTTCTGGAAGTTAGTAGACACCATCAGCAAAGTCTTCCAAACTTTACTCTCCCCACGCGGATAGCTCATTCTATATAAATTTGTTAGTCGTTAAGCCGTGACAACAAAGAGCAATCTCAATGCCAGTAGCAAATTTCTCCACGAATTATACGTCAAAGGCTTCCGCCACGAAGCAGATTTTGCCTCGAGATGGTGAGGAATATACGAGAGAATAGAAGGAAAAAAATGAACATTGCTAATATGATTCCTTTCACCTCAATAAACAGTCTCAGAAGTAGGAATTATATGACTTTTATTTGAAAAAAAAAA
>NW_019765476.1:0-516 GCF_002891405.2 Cryptotermes secundus | reverse complement strand
TTTTCTTTTATTTGCCTTCAAAAAAAGGAAGTTTCTACGCCCCACTCTGTATATACATACTTGCAGCTTCAGCTATCTTCAATGGCACACAGTTGTCTGAAATGCTACCTATTACTGATCATTAAGTCACATTAAAGTAAGAATTAATATGATGTAAACTGTGAAACTGCTTGTTATTAATGTTTTATTGTAGCATCCTGTTGCATTGTGTCTGTCTTTATTTATGTATTCACTGCCATCTCATGTGCAATTCACGCTAAAGTTTTAAAATTCAAAATTAAAATTTTTAAAACTCTTTAACTGTTTCTAGTTGTATGCCTTTATTTAACATATTTATTCCACATATCTTTCAGCCTATTTGGCTCTCATCCGGTATTTCAAAATTGTTGGAGAAACTGCTGCACTTTTATACGCTGTTGTACCTCTTGTCAATATGATTTCCTAATTTTATGATTTAGTCTTAAAATTCACAGTATAATATTGTCACATGTTTGGAATCCAGAAGGGTTACTTCCA
>NW_019765475.1:0-516 GCF_002891405.2 Cryptotermes secundus | reverse complement strand
GTTAGATAAGTTAATAAGCACCAAAACTGATAAAACTAATTTAATAACATCAGCAAATTAATATCAGCCAGTTTCTCAAGGGCTCAGTAAACTTCATATTTGTGCTATCTAGTGGCTTTACATAGTAATTCTGAGACAGATCGTTTTATTTATGGTGTCACTAAACTGATTGGGGAAATGACCTTTAAATCTTATATGTAATATACCAGTTATCAACAAACAGTGACAGATGAAAAAACATATGGACAATGGTATTAAAACTAAGATACAGAAATGAAATAAAAAAATAAGCAACAAAATTAACAATATTTACACTGGATTTGAGGTCCTCACAGTGGTGACCATGTAGAGTATCAACTTCCAGGATGTGACCCCATGTAGTCTTCTAGAAGTTTACTGACATCTGTGGAACGCATACTCCTTCCATCTTCAGGGTCAAAGAGTTAGCCAAGCAAGCAGGAAGTAGAGTTGTTAAATTGCTATGAAACTACATGGCACCATATCCCAGAAGAGAGT
>NW_019765474.1:0-513 GCF_002891405.2 Cryptotermes secundus | reverse complement strand
CGGTGGGAAGCCAGCGACTAACCGCTTGAGCTATGGGGCGGCCTATTTTTAATCTTAGTCTACCTCAGAATAAATTTTTCAAACATGTGGAAGCAAACAATACAGGCTTCCTCTTTTTAAAACGGAGAAACTTAATGTGCTTGGAATCAAAGGTCATAGCTATTTTCAATAACTTTTAAAAAATTCTAATGCATCTCACATGACCAGGTTTCTAGCTTTTTAAATCTAAATAAAACTCTTCCCAGCAGGGCTGCAGCGAACCTAAACCCACTGCTACGAACACAGTCACTTTTTCAGGCTTTGTTACCACTTTAGTCTGTTCACAAGGTCAAACTGACTCCATTTGCTTTGCTTTTAGTAATGCTTTCGACAGTCTTCCACATGCGTTGCTTCATTACAAACTCAGTGCCTATGGATTACCTTCCGGTTGCTTGAACTGATTTCTCAGTCGTTTAACAAATTGGCCATATCGTGTACCTTATGCTGGTATACTTTTTGCGCCTTTTGTCATTC
>NW_019765473.1:0-516 GCF_002891405.2 Cryptotermes secundus | reverse complement strand
GGTCGGTATAGTTCACTTGCGGGCTAAAATCACGGAGTTTGTTTGTAGTTTTAGAACTTAGGCTTTTGGAAATATGTCATGTTTAATGTTGAAGACTCTCCACTTCAGCAAGCATTGCATTTACCATGTTCAGGTTTTGGGGCTGTTCAGAAGCCCATATATAGTTCTGGCAGTTGGTGGAGGGTATATGATGAAGGCGTGATTGCAAAAAGCAGAGGAGTGGGGTACTATCCAGTAGGAATTGATCGTATGGTACTTTTGGCTAGCTGTCTACTCCTCTGGTATGTTCAAACATGCCTTTACACCCCACTCCCAGATAAGTATGTCTAAACCTTGCAATCAACAAAACATTAAGCTCTAAAAATGACATTTTTAATGGCATGATCATCATGTAAACTTATGATGTCAAAGCAGAATTTATAACATTAATACAGTTGTTTTGACATATTTTTGGCTGGGCACTTTTATACAAAGGTCATACTGAGAATCATGAGCAACAATTTTTTGTAAAGTAAC
>NW_019765472.1:0-516 GCF_002891405.2 Cryptotermes secundus | reverse complement strand
AAAAAAATGGATTTATGGAAGGAGATATAAGCTGTAGAATTACAGGAAGTGCATCATACATAATATCCGGAAGTGACAGCCACGCCACTCGAGGTGTCGCGCGTTAATAATTCATGGTGTTTATCTACATCATTAATAAAGCGGTAGTAACAATCGGAAGGCGCTCTGCTGCAGTGTCAGCTTCATGCAAGCGTCTGCCTCCACGCAGGGGCCCATACAGACAGGACTGCGACTATTAAACTGGCAATATGCATCTCGACGTTAAAACGGACGAAACTTCAGGCTCGATCAGCTGATTCCAACCCAAAAATCATAACAACTAAGATTAGACCGACATTAAGAAACTATTTTAACTTTATTCATTCTGGTCCGTCACATTATTTAAATTTTATAGAATGATTTGACAGCACCTTCTAGTATGACTCAAATGTATATTTATATGAATGCCTTTACACGTGGTCTGTGGTCTAATGGTCAGAGTTCCTGGCTACAAATCCAGAGGTTCCGGGTTCGATT
>NW_019765471.1:0-516 GCF_002891405.2 Cryptotermes secundus | reverse complement strand
ATTCACTACAGCACATGCTTCAACTTTTTCAGCCTGCTGTATATTTGGCAGTTTTATAGTAATTGCTAGTAGTAACAGTAGACGTTCCCATTGCTCTGGGTTCCCGGACCATCCTTATGCCTCAGCTACCAGCTTCTAACAGCAGCAGCTCACAAGGACTAAACCGCAGCATTCCATTAACTAACTCACTCACTCATCAACCAACTACCTGCATTCCAGGCTGGTGGCCATCTCACACCAACCTTATACTCTTCACACTGCCATCTCAGAACTAACTTCTAATGGCAGATGGCTCTCATTCTATAGCCTCAGTATGAACCACACAGAGAACACTGCCCCCAACAGCACTTCCAGTGTTGCGGGTGTCTGTTGTGGCAATTACCTGGCAGTGGTTATTGTTTACAGAGCCAATACTTAGCAATGGCTGTTGTATGGCTACTTACTTGACTGTTGTTGCCTAGCAGTGGATCTACATGTCACAATATCAACCACTTCTTTTTGCTGTGATTTTTTTTT
>NW_019765470.1:0-516 GCF_002891405.2 Cryptotermes secundus | reverse complement strand
GACAGTGGCTATAATTGGTGTGTGATCTGAAGAGAGATCGAAACTTGGTACCACATCCATGTATTCTGAATAACATGGCTTACGTTTCATTCAATCCTTGAACCCGTTCTTTTTCAACATTTTAAAATAATTTTTCGACCACCCATTATGATCTTAAAATACAACATACTGTGAAAAGCTCAAAGCACAAACAACATTTCAGCGTGTCTGTGTATAACAATAAACTAGTATTTATATTATATAAAAATTGAGCTATTTCAAGAAATCAAAACAACAGAAATTCAATTACATGTCCTAACAATGTTAACGAATTGAAGAATCCAGTGAATGACAGAACAGAGGTGTTTTCTCACGTCAGTTACATAATAAATGTAAGCTGGAGAATAAAAACAAATACGCAGTTCTAAGAAGAGTTATTCATTTCTCAATGCCCAGTGGGCAACACGGTATTACATGAAGCGTCAGTTGATGATTTCTTATTACTCGTACACCTACGAATCTTCCAGATTTTTTTTT
>NW_019765469.1:0-515 GCF_002891405.2 Cryptotermes secundus | reverse complement strand
ACAGGTCGGTTCCGGTTATTTTTGGGTCCCCCCTCGTATGTATATAAATGCAAATTTGAGTGTTGTAGTTCAGTAGTTGAGGGTGTGAGATTTGCAGCACCTGAGGATGGCCCATTAGGATCAAAACATGTAGTGCCATATATGTTAATAAACAATTGTTGCGTTGAAAGTGGAATTTGTATATGTTGCTCTTATAGAACTGTAATTTTCACTGGAAATACTTGTATTTTCTGATCTGGTGCAAACTAAATGAAATAAATTATAACCATGTCAGATGGTATCTGTAATATCATTAGCTTTGTAACTTTAGACACATGTATGCAATTACTATACCTAATTATGAACACAACGCAAAACAGTGAACAGATGGATGTCGATCTTTTCAGGGAACCTGCTGCCTTTCTCATGCAGCAGGTTCCTGTGTAACACCAACACATATCTACCAGACTAAATGGCATCACATCCCTGAAGATTGTAATCTTCAGCCTGATCGCCATGACAGCTTAAAATCTAAC
>NW_019765468.1:0-515 GCF_002891405.2 Cryptotermes secundus | reverse complement strand
TCGGATGCGAGCTGAGAGCTTGTCTGACCACTAATGAGGGAATCCGGAGCCGAATTGCTTGGTCTTCATACCGCGGAACTTCATACAGTGTTGCCAGCATAGACAAGGGCTCTCCAAAGCACGAGAAAGCAAAACGCTATGCCATATGCGTCAAGGTGCACGTTACAGAAACTAAACATTCCATACTTGGCTTCGGAGGAATATTTCGCCGAAATGGGCGAACTGTGAAAATATGGACTGATTTTTTCATCATCTGACAACGTTGTATCACCTGCCTAGATTTAGTAGGTGAGCCGGGATAGGGCAGTCGGTATAGTGACTGACCGGATGAGGGGTCGGAGTTCGAGTCTCGCTATGGGAAAGATTTTTCTACTCTCCACGTCGTCCAGACCGGTTCTGGGGCCCACTCAGCCTTCTGTCCAATGGGTACTGGGGGAAAAGCGACCGAGGCGTGAAGATGGCCACTTATCTACCTCCAACTAGTGCCGAGGTCAAGAATACGTGGATCTATACAT
>NW_019765467.1:0-515 GCF_002891405.2 Cryptotermes secundus | reverse complement strand
TGTGTGTGTGTGCGATATATGTTCCAGCTCTAAGGAAAGAAAGCAAATTTAAACTGAGAACAAATTATCAAGGAATATATCTGGACCTGACAGAAAGGATATAATAGTTATGTAAAGAATTGTCAGTAGGAAGGAGCTTCATAATTTGTACTCTTCACCAGATGTTATTAAGGTAAATGAGGGTGAAATGGAAAGAGTGTAATAAGCATGGAGTGTGTGTGTGAAATTGATACCAAATTTTCGTTGGGAACATCGAAGTATAATGGCCCACATCTTTGGATGCCGTGATGTAGGTGGCAAGATAATATTAAACAGGATCTTAAAATAGCGTATGAGGATGTGTAGTGAATCATACTAGCTTAGGATAGAGTCCAGTAGCGGGAAACTTAGTATTTCATAAATATCGAAGGATATCTTGACATGGTTAACAACCCTCGTCTTCTTAACGAGGACATTGCTTCATTTAGTTAGTTATTATCAGCTACATAAATAATACAGCGTAGAAAGAAATGAGA
>NW_019765466.1:0-515 GCF_002891405.2 Cryptotermes secundus | reverse complement strand
TCTATTGTGCTTATCTTGATAGATGAAATCGAGCTTATATTTAGGAATTATCGAAGCCAACGACTAATAAGCGATTATGTGCTCACATTAAATTCTCAACAAAGCACTTCGTAGGTCCATAATGACTTGCGCCTAACCCATCTGATACAACACAGAGACTGCCTCATTTTGAAATTGCAACGCCTACCAAACAAGGTCATTAACATCATTGATACTTCAAGTCGCACGCAGATTCGCAATTTCATGCGGCATTTAAAGTACTGAATATTTATGATTATTTCAGAAAATTAGGCAGGCAGCAAGCCGACTTAACGGCTGTGTTTCGTCTGCATATCATCACGTGTAGGAGAGTACGCGTGATGATAACAGCAGGTTCTAGATTGGATGATCAGATTTATTGCACGTCCGTTACAAGTTCTGTAATCACACTCAGTCATAATGCTGTCACTATTCTACATGCTTTCAGTTCGCCGTTGCACACGCAATAGGATTCTCAGTTTCCACTAGTCGTCTCC
>NW_019765465.1:0-515 GCF_002891405.2 Cryptotermes secundus | reverse complement strand
TTGTTATCAACAATAAGATATTTCGGTAATCTTCGCTTCCTTTCGGCGGATCATTGTTGATGGTTGAAGGTACGAGTTCGGATATATGTGTCGAAAACCGTAAGACAACGGAAAATCTGTACTCGACAAAAACTGTGCGCTTCACTATTCTCTACAACTTTTGTTGTAAAGTATTGACGGTGGCACACGATATACGCAGGTAAACATTTAGGCCTTCAAGTAAAGTGATATGTACACCCTCTGTTGGGCAACGAATCGGTAAACACATTCCGAACACAACGAATATGCAGGTAACAATTCGACGGCTTCCGTTACTATGCAACGCGCTGTAATTACAACAATAGAGGAAGAAGTGTTTTCTATGTTCGCATATATCCGTTGCTGGTGTTTTCTAAGGGTCCTATTCAGTTAGACCCAATCGATAGAACTAGTCCCTAACTCCTGAGAGTAGGATTTACTTAACGACGGAGACAGAATCGATTTTCCGAAACATTGTGTTTTGAAAAATAAACCGG
>NW_019765464.1:0-515 GCF_002891405.2 Cryptotermes secundus | reverse complement strand
CGCAGTACAAGGGACTTAGTCCCACCTCACTAGTAATAAAAAAAACTTCCCCGAAAAGCGGAGTCGGTATAGTTCGCTTGTAGACTACAAGCCACGGAATTTAGTTTTTTGTTTAGAATCCAAATAGTAGGAGAAAAATCTCCCCAGTGCCAACTTTCACTACAAATCCTCTTGGCCAGCACTGTCAGTTATTTTGCTCTTGTACTGAGACAATTATGCCGGTTTATAGTAAACCACTGCAAGATAATGATAACAAGTCTGTCTGGAATCCTGCGGCACTTACGTGGGAGTGTTACAACTAATGTAGGAATCAAGCAGTTTAATACGTGTTTTTAATTATGCTATCTGCTAAGACAACCCAAAAATACAAAAAGAAGAGCGAAACAAATCGAGTCCATAACAGCATGTCTAATACACAGCATACAGCAGTTATGCCTTTTGTTTTATGCATGGAACTGAGGGAACATGCGGTACATAAACATTAGAGCACAGAAACATCAATAAACAAGTCTCCT
>NW_019765463.1:0-515 GCF_002891405.2 Cryptotermes secundus | reverse complement strand
TGGAGCTTTGCTGTTATTGGATATTAAATTAAGATTGTGGGATACGGCAGAACAAGATATAAATGGGACATATTGGTTTTTACGCCTTAAGAAGACAGAATTAAATGCAGTTATTCAAAGTTGGCGAAAGTGGGCAGTAGTAATCGGACTCATCATTGGCAATCGAAACACCTGCAAGTGTAACCCAGCTACTTCCAAGGGAAGATGAAATATTCAACAAAACTGCTCGGAGTTTTTGGAACAAAGTTCATATTTCAGCGATAGGGTTGGGACCTTACTTGTACCTTAGGGCGCTGTTTGCATTTCTTATGCTGCCCTGAGTACGTGCACTAGAAAACGGCGAATGAGGCATGATAATAATTATTATGTGGAAGGCATCCTACAATCCAGTTTATAAATTGATTTATAGAAAAGATACTGATAAGATTCTGGAAGTTTTGGAAGGCAAGATATTTTCGACAGCGTCCACACTGGCTTTGGAATCCAAATAGCCTCCTACCCAATGGCTAATGTGG
>NW_019765462.1:0-515 GCF_002891405.2 Cryptotermes secundus | reverse complement strand
GGGTGGGACTAAGTCCCTTGCACTGCTGCCACTTCTGGATAGTTACTTGTAGGTACGATCTGTAAGTGGTTAGTAAATCCAATTATCGATCCAAACCCCGTCTGTAGTAACGCATACACGTAGCAGTATAGTATTAAACATTATAAAATGGCATAAGACTAAGTCAATTGCGTTTTAATTTAATTGGATCGTAAGTCACAGTTCAAGGTGCAACTTCATAAGTTTCTTATAATATACGTATTTAAACCGCCATCAGAATGTGACCCCATAAGCTGTAACTTATTTAGATTACATAAACCAGGCAGTTCCTTCACGTGAGTCATGTTAAATGGTAGCTATGATCATGGCAAGAAAAGCGCGATTCATTTGAACGTCGTTGTTAAGTTGTTAATAATACGTTGCAACAGAGTCGACCCTTTAATCTATGATAACACGATTATGCAGGGCCAGTTGTCTTTTTTTTGGCCTTCATCCATTTCTAGGCTGGTTAGATCGTTGTGACATCAGTGTATATG
>NW_019765461.1:0-515 GCF_002891405.2 Cryptotermes secundus | reverse complement strand
TTCTACCAACTGTTTTCCATTCGTTGATCATTATAGCATCAGAAGCTATATCGTCTTTGACAGCGACGTTTAATAACTACCTTAAAAATTGCAAATTCCAGCCTAAACTCGGCTGTTGTATCTGTGGTTTGATCACCGGACCAGTATATATACTCTCATATTAGGGCATTACAACTTCTGATCACTTTCATTTAGTACTTAGGTTAAGAATGATAAAGCGATACCTCCACTTCTCAATACGTCTTCAAGGCATTGTGCTCTAATTAATTTAACTTTACCCTCTACCATATGATATAAATAACAAAATTGACAATCTCTTTCTTTGAAGAATGCCGCCTTCAGGGATGTGGCGCCGTGTATTGTGTAAACCGACGTTTCGGAGGAACGTATCACCTCCCTTTTAGAGTAGAAAAATCCGCAAGCTAGGAACCAGCGTGAGCAGCCACCCGCTCACGCTGCTTCCTCACTCCCGGATTTTTATACCCTGAAGATTGAGGCGATACGTTCCTCCGAAA
>NW_019765460.1:0-515 GCF_002891405.2 Cryptotermes secundus | reverse complement strand
AACAATGCAGCTCACCGAAATACGCCCACCCTTCTTTAGTCTACTAGAAGTATGGGAGAGGGTAGAGGTTTGTGGAGTCGATCTCCAAACCTTTGGACACTTGAAACTGTCATGCTGAAAACATCCTTGTTTCTTACAGTAAAAACAAAGTTGATTAGCAGGAAGTGGAGATGATTTTAGCTTATCAATATCTTGGATTTGGGGTTGGTGGCTATAAGCAGCTACCAGAGTCCTAGGGGCCTCACTCAGACTAACTACTAGTAAAGGAAATGTTCTGATTATGTATACACAAGCCAACTACATGTGCCCATGTGGAAGGCCGATTCTGGAAGACCAAGTGAAAATGCTGCACAGGATTCATACCACCCAGAACGATATCAATAATTTCCTGCTTGGAAACGGAGTCACAGATGTGATGAGGTCTGGCAAATACTTGATGCATATGCCTTAAAGCAGTGCTTCTCAACTGCTGGGCCGCAGCCCAGTAGTGGGCCCTGGCATCAATTATACTGGGC
>NW_019765459.1:0-515 GCF_002891405.2 Cryptotermes secundus | reverse complement strand
AGAAATTTCCATAAGAAACTTTCTCAATTTATGTTTAAATTTATTGTCATGTGCAACTTGCTTGATATTTGAGGGTAGAGAGCTAAATAATGTAATACCGGAATAATATACTCCTTTTCAAACTTTAGATAAGACTTGCTAAAGGAACATGAAAGTCCAATTTTTGGTGGGTATTTGTTTAATGCAATTCAATATTTCAGTTATTAACACATCCCCAGTGTTTAAGTTACAGGCTTCATTTATTTGACCCAGCATTTGGCAGGTTGTGGTGTAAGGGAATTAAGTATATAAATATCTTAGTTGAATAAATTGTCTTTGCAGGAATATCTGAAGACCAACATGGTATATTGCTTCTTCAGTGCTGTGGGGACTTACTATCTGATGAGCTTCCAGCCACTAGAATTGATCTTGTACATAAAATATGGGATAATCTGCAGGAATTAGGTATGTGGCATGCTGCAATTCAGTGTAAAGTTGGAATTTTTTTCATGCACATTTTACTTAGGGCATACTAT
>NW_019765458.1:0-515 GCF_002891405.2 Cryptotermes secundus | reverse complement strand
GATAATCGAGAGTTGACTGTATTTTAGGTGATACCTTATAAAGTATAAAATCAAGGTTTCACTGTAATGCGTCTATTGAGAATTATTCACAGACAACCACATTAAGCATATTTATTAAGGTAATGTTAATTATATCCTCGTACTTTGCAGATATTTCAGGTCTTGAAAATGGGAACAAAATTCTATTATAAATGTAGAAAATACTATCTTTTAATCCCAAATATACTCTTTTATTAAATTACAGCCACACTTCCTTCATCCTCTGATGATATTTAAATTTCCCCATTCTAATAATTGAAGCTGCATCTTGTATTTGGCAAATATATCAACTAGATCGAGAAAATGGTCATTTCTTTTTACACCTGTAATGAAATCATTGTTGGTGGGGAGTCAGATTTGAATTATTTACACTATATTAGTTAGGTGTGTCTTCACCATCTAATGGTGTAAATATACATTTATATGTAAATTAAGTAAAGGTATCCCTGTAACAGGCTGTGGAGGCCCATAAGGTT
>NW_019765457.1:0-515 GCF_002891405.2 Cryptotermes secundus | reverse complement strand
TGGAGGGCTCTTGTGAACATGGTAATGATCCTTCAGGTTCTATAAGATGTTGGGAAATTCTTCAGTAATTGCACAACTGCTGGCTTCTAAAGATGGGTTCAGCTCCATGGAGGTAGTTAATAGTAAATACAGTCAACCCAAAGAAAATATTCCCGTGCCAACAGTTGACCATCATCACAAACTTTTAGAACCAGTAGATTCAGAAGTTGACAGATTAATATACGATGTTTTAGCACCTGTTGATGCTCCTCAGTATTGATAAGCATAAGACTTCAGAGGCCATGAGATTACTGGCATCAGATCAACAGTCCCTGCTATTTGTATAAGCAGGTAGTAAAAATATGGCTCTTGCTTGGGAGGTACTCATTCCAGTTCTTGGTTGGGGCACTGATTTTTCTGATTGAGGTTTTCCTCATTTTCCTCAGTCCCTCCAAGTAATTGTCAACATAGTACCTGAAATTAGGCCATGACCACTTCCTTCCACATCCTTTCCAGTTCAGTTTTTATTAACCATC
>NW_019765456.1:0-515 GCF_002891405.2 Cryptotermes secundus | reverse complement strand
TGATCATTACAATTATACTTTAAGGTACTGCCATGTTGCATGTTGCAAATATTAATCAGGCCTACGTGTTACAGGCCTAACGAAGGCAGACGTAATTCGCTTGAATACGCGTACCTAAATGATAATGTTTTATGATGACGATTATAGCTGAAAAATGTCGAAACTGGAGTTTCATATCAACTTAATTTTAGTGGTTCATCTAACGTTTAACACCAAGAATACTATAGCCCATCATAAGTCACTATATATCTCTTTTGGATCCTCAAAATTGCTTCTTAGTCTTTCAAGCTGAATTTTCCAAGATGTTTTCCCACTAAAGTTACGCATGCATAACGTGGCTTCCAATCAGATTCCTAGCCAACTGCTGCTTCCAGAAAACGTGGCTCAATTCATGTCTCCTACTCCACACATACCCTGTTATACAGGAGAATTTGCTCTATGCTTAACTATGTAAGCATCACGTTACGAAGAGGTATGGGGGAATGGATATATAGATCCACTCATTCTTGACTTCG
>NW_019765455.1:0-515 GCF_002891405.2 Cryptotermes secundus | reverse complement strand
GGGAAGCCAGCGACTAACCTCTTGAGCTATGGCGCGGCCCATGTGTCGACCTTACTTGGCCACCTTCAGGCAACTGTTCTCTTTTTGATACAAGGTCCATATGCCCAACCAGTGGGAACACATATACGACGGGGGCAGAGCCATGGACACGGCAAAAGGAAAATGACGCGGAACAGAGGGTTTCGTTCTAAAAGAAAAACACGTTTTAGTGTGAACAACGATAATGCAATAGCGCGGGAATACATTGACTTACGATCTAGTGTAGTGCGACTGTTTCAAAAAGTGAACTCTTGCCTTAAGATGACCAAGTAAGGCGGAAACACGTAATAATTAACGTGATTTTAGTGTTATTTTAAATTAAAAGGAAATTATGAGGAGTTTGATGTTGCATTAGAAACGGAGGTGAATGAGTGAGTGACTTTGTTTCTATCTACAGAATGTTTGTGGGTCAAATTCCGTTAGAATGGTATTATTCCTTCATATTCCAATATTACGGAGAAATATATTTCCCTTTT
>NW_019765454.1:0-515 GCF_002891405.2 Cryptotermes secundus | reverse complement strand
AGAGCGCAAGAATCTGTAGCTCGCACTGCTCCAGTGAAGCAGACAGGGCGGGCGTGGAGAAACTGACCCCACATGCAGTATCACAAAGAATTGCCTAACTTGACAAAACAACATCCAAGCGAGCTGCTGTGGCAGGCGGACGGTGAACCGAGAACTGTCTCTGCTTAGAGAAAGCGAATTTGACGTCTGACTGTCAGACAGGGGCCTTGATGAAAGAGAGAGAGATGTGACCTTCACAGTAAAACGCATAGCCGCAAACTTAGCAATACGCAAGGAGGGGCGTGAGGACTACCAAATGGAACTGCTCAATGGATTGTTCCCGCTTGTACGTCAAGTAGAGACCCAGAAAAAGCGGAGGGATTCTCTGAGTGCACAGCAGCCGCTACATAGGCCATGAAGAAGCGCAGGAACGCGCCAAGGCAATAGAAGTTCCTGCGAACGGGCGTCTCGACACGGATTTCTTGGTTTCCCTTCGTCGTCAAGCAAAGGCTGAGGCAGTTCCCAAGTTTCCAGTT
>NW_019765453.1:0-515 GCF_002891405.2 Cryptotermes secundus | reverse complement strand
TTTTTTATTTCTTGCCAGTTTTTCCCTCTCTTGTTGTGTTCCAGTACCTGGCTGAAGCATCGTGTTCAGGGTGGTCTCATGGCTTTTTTTTTCCCCACTAAATTTTAATTCTGATGCCCTTCTTGACCAAACCATTGTAATTATATATATACATAACACATGAACAGATCTTATATGTAATATAATTTAAATACTGTTAATGGAATGTTTCCACACCAAATAGCTGCATGGCTCAGTTTCGAGAATCAGGTTTGTGGAAATGGGATGTACCTCTAGAAGGTGAGGGATGACATAAAATGATAACATTTCTGCCAGGATGCATCTGAAATGTTTGCTTCTTCTCATATCCATTCCAATTCATTATTCACTAAATCACTGTGTCATGCTGCTGACAGCATCATTAAATGAACTGTAAGTAAGGCAAGGATAGCACCGAAACAGGAGAGGCTGAGAGAGAGGTTCTGGCTCATACACTCAAGCCTGCTGTTTTTGTGTCATCTGTGATTATCTGTAAT
>NW_019765452.1:0-514 GCF_002891405.2 Cryptotermes secundus | reverse complement strand
AAGGTTATTTAATTAATCCACTGCATACCCTCACAATCTGTTTCTTTAAGACCCAATTTAATATTATATTTCCATCTATGCCTAGGTCTTCCTAGCGATCTCTGTCCTTCATGTTTTCTTACCGAAATTTTCTATGCCATTTTCTTGTTCCAAATATGTGCTACACTCCTTGCCAATCACAATCTACACGTGCAAATTTCACTTGCTTTGGAGAATGCTAGGACATAAGAGAGGGGAAATTAAAGGAGACTGAACAAAATTACGTAATAAGAATTTTGATAATTTACAATCTTCACCAGATATAATTATTATGACCATATTAAGGCGGACGAGATAAGTCAGGCATGTAGCAGGCAAGAGAGAAGTGGTAAGTATAAGTAAAATTTTAGCCTCATGCCGTTGAAAGAAAGAGACCATCACAAAGTTAGCATAATGAGAGCAGTATCAAGATAACATTCCGATTTTTCCCGAAGTTGTCTCTGTGCTTAACTAATTAAGCACTATATCATGAAGA
>NW_019765451.1:0-514 GCF_002891405.2 Cryptotermes secundus | reverse complement strand
AGAGCTCTCTGTTCTTGATATTTCGCAGGGCACAACTTTCTTTTCTTTTGTTGCTGAGTGTCCTGAATATGAGTTCTCGGTCCGTCTGCAAGAAAACAATACAATAGTCCGTCAGCGGGAACGGTTCGCAAATTCTCTCACTCCGATGCCCTTTTTTGCTGAATATTATAAAACAACAAATTTATGGCGATAATTGAGATTATGGTTACAAGCAGTACCAATTCTGCCACTCGCTCGGTGAATCTGCCAATCACAATGTCTCTACCGCCAGCTTCATTTCAATGATAAACACAAGACTTTCTTGTAACCCATATTCTGGGGGATTCGGTAGATTGAAAGGTCCAGTGTTGCATGCAGAAGTTGCCCGAGACACCAGCCATTCTGAATAAGGTTATCGTGGTTTTCTGTAGTACCTCCAGGCAAGAACGGGGATACCTCAATTAGAATTTTGCAGTTTCAATCCAACTTACTGAGCCCTTCTTGAAGAGAAGCCAATTCTGCAGCTACTCAAGAA
>NW_019765450.1:0-514 GCF_002891405.2 Cryptotermes secundus | reverse complement strand
CGAACAGCTGATGTACTGTCTCATTGTACTCCCATTTTTTCTCCAGCTGTGTATAGGACTGAGAAACTGAAAAATCAGCCAAGGTTCAACGAAAGGACTCTAGAACCACAGATAGATAGTCAGTTAGAGAAGGAAGTACAGTTTGTAACCACCGCTGTGATAACCTCATACCCTACATAGTGTTCCTCTACGGAGAGGCTACTTATCTACACTTTCGACGAGTCGAGAACTTAGGGATCGAGATGTTTCTCCGCAAAGTCGGTTGACTTTCAACAGACTACACGGCGTTATAACGAAGAGATAGCACGCTTCATAACCACCGCTATGAGAACCTCGATCTTATTTAAACCCCGTTACGCTGTTATCATACAAGAAGCCAAAGCCATGTGTTGCTTGAATATATCCTTATACAAAGACCAAACAAGGATAACATTGAAGCTGTGTTACATGAAACTTGTACTTTGCCTATTGGCCATGCCCTGTTTGAGTGATTGTGAAGTAGTGCACGGGGGTA
>NW_019765449.1:0-514 GCF_002891405.2 Cryptotermes secundus | reverse complement strand
TACCACGCAACACGGCGTTATATCTCGAAATACCACTGCACGTTTCGTTATTATCATTTTAGCCAGCTTCAGGAAGTGAGTTTATGAGTGAGGACTGAGCTTTTGATATCGTGTTGGCTTATCTGTCCAGTAGTAAAGTTGTGGACGAGTGTGAAGCGTTGTTGGAGGCTTGATCAGTAAGAGATGCCGAGGGCTGGAACAAGACCGTGCCCCGGTGGAAAATGTTCACCACAAACCGAAAGGGACTGTTCTGGGATTGAACCCAGATCTCATCACGAAAACCTTCTCATAGTATAATATTTATATGAGGACGCCTGTAATGTAAAGCAAGTTACATAGATGTAATTTGGGGCGAAAGTCGTGGGTTATATATACAATTTAAAGTTTTATTTTAATGGATGATTGGCTGCAAGGCCTGAATTAATTTGTAGGAAGTGAAATACATGCCGTAAAAAATGTGATTTTTATGATAAAGTAATTTCTTCATTAATATTGACCAATTAAGTAAAAAAAA
>NW_019765448.1:0-514 GCF_002891405.2 Cryptotermes secundus | reverse complement strand
GACACCCTCTATCCACTGATGTTGGCACTAACTTCGCGGACATGCAGCGTTCGCTCGGTCAGTATAGTTCGCTTGCAACTAAAACCACAGAGTTTTTTTTACCACCTCTTGTGATATTGCAGTTCTCACTTTAATATTATTATGCTGTCAATAACAGAAAACATGATGGAAGTGTAGCAGTGAAGACAATAGGAACTGCATGTATACAATTGCATGCAGCAGTCACTAGGGTAACTTGGTTCATGTATATGAAACAGGCCCGTTTTGTAACAAGATAAAAAGAGTGAACATAGTGTATAGTAATTTTGGCAATCCTTTGACATCAAGCATGCTGTGGAGATCATGACTTAGAACCTACTATAACCATCTGGGTTGGCTTGTCCCATAATCAATACTTCATTTTCCTTAATTTCTTATGGGAAATCAGCTCTTCAGTTACAAATTCCTAATTTACGTGATATATTTTTAGAATGCATCTACTACATACTTTGATCTTAGCCAAAAGATGGGGGGG
>NW_019765447.1:0-514 GCF_002891405.2 Cryptotermes secundus | reverse complement strand
GGGATCGTGGGTTCTAATCTCACTTGAGGCATGGATATCTGTATGCGTCTATTCTGCGTTCGTGTTGTTCTGTGTAAAGGTAGCATCCTTGCGACGGGCTGATTCCCCGTCCAAGGAGTCCCACCGACTGTGAATGGAGTAAGGAACTGGAAATGCGGCCAAAAACCACAAGGGCTGTGGAGCCATGGATAGATAAATAGTATCAGTTATTGAAAATGCAATGTTGCTGAACACGTACAACATTAATGTTAGGTCATACGTCAATGGTGATCGAGTATAAGGGAAATTAGAGTCGAGCTGGTCGCTTCAGTTTTGTGACCAGGCTATGGGCTACACAAGCGGTAAATCGAATTTCGATTTCCTGTGAGGAGGCAGGGACTTCTCTCTTTACCGCTGTGTCCAGATCTATTCTGGGGCCCACACGGCCTCTTTTCGAAGGGTAAAGGAGGTTAAGCGGCCGGTGCGTGAGCTGACTATCATCTCAACTTACTGTCGAGGTTAAAAATATGTGGAA
>NW_019765446.1:0-513 GCF_002891405.2 Cryptotermes secundus | reverse complement strand
AGCTAGAACATATCACCTCTGAAATATCTGGCACAGTATCCATACAGACGTCTCCCTGCATAATTTACACAATCTATATGCAAATCGGTTTGTCAGTCTGTAATGAGAATGAATGCCGACTGGTACCACAGACACGCTGCTGTTGGACGAGCTATCTATTCGCAAAATATTCTTCGTTATATAATTCCCTTCCCTTCGTCATCTGCTTCATTCCTTTAGGATTCGAGAATAAAAAGAAAATATAGTTTACAAGGTGACGTAACAAGGTTATTCAAATATATTACAGGCATGAATTTCTAGAGAGAAAAAAAAGCTCTCCTTATAACAGGCCGTGAAAGCCCATAGGGGAGTGAGAGGTTGAGGCTCCCACATTTTCTAGACAATCACACAGATGGCGGTAAGGTTGTCAGCCTTACGCTCCGGCTGCCCTCGAACCCCCAGGAAGATCCCTGTTAATCATTTATGTTAAGAGGCTGAGTCGACCACAGGGCCATAGTGCGGATGGAAGGATTA
>NW_019765445.1:0-514 GCF_002891405.2 Cryptotermes secundus | reverse complement strand
TTCTTGTAGCCTTGGAAACAGCTTAATTGCTAAATGGTTTGAGGAACAAAAGGTCTGCCTTGTTTCACAACGTTATTCTGTAAAAATAGATCGAAACAGAGAGATTGTCAGGATTGTGTGTAAAGAATGGAGAGGTACAGATTGTGGAGTTGCTGCCGACTTCTTGACATTGAAACCGCGGCCCGACATTTCTCTGCAGCTGGACGCAATTTATCAGATGTCATCCTCAGCACGAGGCTTGGCTTGCCTTCTGATGTCACAGCACATTGTCGCGACTTCTTCGGTCAAGGGGTCGTGGTGGCGATTATCCAGCTCTCTGTACCGCTTGCCGGGTTTCTGCATTCAGCTCATGTTTGTAAGATGCGCACAGAGCAGTTAATCTTGCCAGAGGTGACGCATGTATGCTGAGTTTTAAAGGAAATTGGTATAAGTTCTGCAGCACGTGACCACAACATGAAGGTGCGTGTAGGAGGTGGAGACTTAAGCCGCGTATATTAATCTCGACGATGATGAG
>NW_019765444.1:0-514 GCF_002891405.2 Cryptotermes secundus | reverse complement strand
GATATTTTTCGTTCTTTTTGTTAGTCCATCCAGGCAAGTACTTGGGTTAATGCCCTAAAATATGCCACGACCCCTTCCTTCCATGTTATCTTTTCATTATTCACTGTCATCCAGTGAATCAACGTTATACAGTTCGAGATACTGACTGCATTGTTAAATAAACCACACATAAAAAAGTTTATCCGCAATTGCGACTGCAGTCGGTCGAATAACTCTCGTCTGCTATTTAAATTCTGTGTAAGCTGATAGACCTATGTTATTAAATTTTCCTCCTTGAATTTGGAAGCGCAGCGACTGTCATGCGAGCCGACTAATTTGTATCCTGTTTATTAATTGCAACAGGTGTTCACCAAATGGGAGTCCCCCTTCCCCCACCTACACATAATAATTCGATCGCGTTCGGTTTCTGAAATGGAGAGCACGATATCATAGCAACCTGCAAGCTCAGACGTGGACAACCGGAAGTTTCTTCGCCTGAGCTGTTTATTAGAACACCAGCATATAGGTAGAATTA
>NW_019765443.1:0-514 GCF_002891405.2 Cryptotermes secundus | reverse complement strand
TAGCATGTAGACCCGTTGCTAAGTAATGACTCTGTAAACAACGCCAGTTGCTAGGCAATGAATTCCTGATATACGCCAAAGGACTTGCTGGGAAACGGAGTTTTCTGTTCTGCGCTGATAGCTGCACATGCAACAGAGAAACGGTGCTTTCTTTGCGTTCCGTGCCGTGCCTTGGCGTAGACATTTCACTTTCAACTGAAAGTCTAACTTTTCTCTAAGAAAGGAAAGAGCAAACAAGCTTGATTAGACTGATTGAAAATTGTAATGTAGATAATTTACATAGCAAGCCAATGTGTCATATTTTATCAAAGGTTTAGATGTGTTATTGTATAAACTTGAGGTTACGTTATCCGGAAGTCTCATACACTGAAGTGTCGTGCTGTAACTGGCAAGGAAAACAAACTGGCTTACATAAAGCGGGCCTTTTTCTTCCGTGTGTCGTTGGACTATTTTCAGAATAACCTTTTCGAATAACTTGCCAGTTGCAGACAAGAGGCTAATCTGGAGTAAATTT
>NW_019765442.1:0-514 GCF_002891405.2 Cryptotermes secundus | reverse complement strand
GGTGTAATGCTTAATTAGTTAAGCACAGGGACAACTTTACCTTTATGGGTTCGTTAAATGTAAGGTAAAAGTAAGAAAATAGAGACGTTTCATACATTTGTTACTGACACTAACATTCTACTATACAAGCACTGCACGCAGCATCGCCGCCAAGTTGCCTCTTACTGACAGTGTCAGCGGGTTACACTGAGAACTAACATGGCGCATATTGTTAGTGTCAGACTGGAATCGCGTAAAGCAATCAAGTTAGTCGCATATGAAGGTGATTTCCATTTAGCCGAACACACTCGAATCCCTCGTTCCCCCTCTGACCATTTGGTAGCGCACACCCACGACTTCAAAAATATCTACAGTTTATATATATAAACAAAGTTCGTAGTTGCTTGATTTGCTACGTAACTCGCGCTCAGTCGTATTCGTATGTGTATAGTTGCGGTGGGGCACGAGGTTCAGGCACTATGCTACAAACCAGAAGGTCGCGGGTTCGATTCACCATAAAGTCACATAAATGTTT
>NW_019765441.1:0-514 GCF_002891405.2 Cryptotermes secundus | reverse complement strand
TGTAGGCATACGTAGAAGACTCCAGATCGAAATATATTCTCTATTTCAATGACTGAAACTTTTCCACAATTCACATATTCCATAATTCTTATTTCCGAGTCAGAGAACTTTGGAAATCAAATCCTGAATTATACGTAATATAATAAAATGATCATGAAGGTTTAATTTGACATGGCAATAACTCAATTTAGATTAAAAGACTCTAACACACGGAGGCGTTATCGATCATAAAGGCCATCTAACAGTAAAGATCGAGAGACGGTGCGACCTATCGAAAAGAAAGCTGTATTATACGAACTTCTCTACAATCATGTCACGAGTGTTCTATCAATCACAGCACTAATAGAGGGATGAAGACAGAGGAAGTTCATTCCCCTAACTCGACCTTTCTTCCTCTCTTGTTATCTCCTTTTATTCTCCATTCTAACGGACCCTGTCCTTCCCTTCCCCCTCCTTTCACACTGAAGTCTTCATCGACATGCGTCCTGAAACAGACAGCGGCTATGTCTTTCCC
>NW_019765440.1:0-514 GCF_002891405.2 Cryptotermes secundus | reverse complement strand
CAGTGTACTGTCTGTCATTGCTATCCCCGGACCAGCTTCGACGCCGGCGTTGGTTAAGCCTGCTGTATATGGTTTCGGCTTCTCCGTTCTATTTTGAATCTTGTTCGGGAAAGTATTCCGCTGTTACGAGAGCCCTATTATGCTGAAATTCCCGTTTTCTCATCCCTCGTCTGCTTGGGTGGGTTGCGGACTAGTAGACACGGGCTTGGTACGTGTTAATGCTGGTAAGGTTCTCAGTTATTACATGGAGTAGTGTGTGGGCGATATTGTGCCTATAAGTTGAATTTCCTTTCTTATTAGATTCAGCTTGTTGCAAACACATACCAGTGTACTGTCATCATTGTTTTCGAGTCATGTAATAGTCATTCTGTCGCCGGCGTCGGTTTAGTCCTCTTGCGGTAATTCTTTTTGTCGTATATGCTTCCGGGTAGTCGAATTCCGAAACGCATTCCAGAAAATATTCTTTAACACTGTGACGCATATGACCATTGCTAGGCAACGGCTCGCTAAACAC
>NW_019765439.1:0-514 GCF_002891405.2 Cryptotermes secundus | reverse complement strand
CTTTCGTCATTGAGATCTGTTACAACAGTTGAAGTTACTTGTGGCCTTACATCGATAGATTTTACGTTACTATATAAATGCGCAAGCAGATGTTGTCCCTATGCTTAATTAGTTACACTATATGGTGGATTTAACGTATAGCTACGCCTTTCTTGACCTCGGCATTAGATCGAGGTGAGTAGTCAGTTTCGCGCCTCGGCCGGTTTCCCCCCAAGGAAAGACCTCCGGTAGCCATTGGCTAGGAGGCTGAGTGGGCCACAGAGACAGTCTGGTCGACGTGGAGAAGAGAAAAATCATAGGCTGCTGGGAATTGAACCTGTGGCCTGTCGCTATACCGACTGAGCAATCCCGACGTCGCAAGTGAAAGGAGGTTCTCTAAGCAACACACCGCCAACAGATGGGTTACAGCAGGTCAGGAAATTCTCCCGTAGTCATTGGTCTTTATTTATACTCGTGTGACGCAAAAAACAAACTGTGTTTCCGGTGTTTACGTGCCCCAGAAACAAAAGAATTA
>NW_019765438.1:0-509 GCF_002891405.2 Cryptotermes secundus | reverse complement strand
GGTAGCAACGCAAAGCTAGCAAGCTAGCAACGAAAACCTAGCAAGATAGCAACAAAAAGCTAGCAAGCTTGTAACCCATAACTATCAAGTTACAAATCTAGCAACGGAAAGCTAGCAAGCTAGCAACGCAACGCAGGCAAGCTAGCAACCCAAAGCTGGCAAGCTAGCAACGCAAAACTAACAATCTAGCAACGAAGATATATAAGCTAGCAACGCAAATCTTAGCTTGCAAGCAAGCAACGCATGCCTAGCGAGCTAGCAATGCAAAGCTAGCAACCTAGGAACTCAAATCTAGCAAGCTAGCAATCTAGCAAAGCAAAGTTAGCAAAGCAAATATAGCAAGCTAATAACGCAAATGTAGGTAGTTAGCAACGCCAAGCTAGCGTGGTAGCAACGCAAAGCTAGTTAGAAAGCAACGCAAAGCTGGAAATTTATCAACGCAAATCTACCAATTTAGCAAGCTCGCAACGCAAAGCTAGCAAGCTAGGAACGCAAAGCTAGCAAGCTAA
>NW_019765437.1:0-514 GCF_002891405.2 Cryptotermes secundus | reverse complement strand
ATTAGGGTCAATGATATGAAGATAATATACTTGTATTCCCCCGACACGTCGTCAAACTTCTCCCAGATTACACGGCGCCGCGTCGTAGAAATACACTGCATATTTCCCGCCGTGATAACCTCAGATGCAACATACACACTATTTTGAAGACGTAACTATCGAAATTCCTCCATCTCCTGTTTATGCCATAATAAATACTTTATCAACACTTTTAGCTGATATGCTCATTTCTTCGGGGGACTGCTTCATCTACGAAATTTATTCCTGAAAAGCGATCCCTTAAACCAGTCGACTGGCACTAAGGAAACGCATGAAAGGTACGTGCTGTAAACCTTAACGACCTATGTTGCTAGGCAACTCTTCGAGCAACAGTGGAGTTTGTATTACAAGGATAAAAGGTGACCAGCTTATTGAGCATATTCTACATTGTAGTAAATCAGAATATTTGAACTGTAAATGTATACGAATAGTTATAAGCAAACTTAAATGTAAAAGCATGTCACTATTATTACCA
>NW_019765436.1:0-511 GCF_002891405.2 Cryptotermes secundus | reverse complement strand
TTTCGGAAGAATTATGGGTTTCGCTTCCTTCCAAAGTGTCGGGAAGTGACCAAGCCGAAGGCAGTGATTGGATAAATGTGTTAAATTCACAGGAGGTCTTCCTGGAAGATGCCCTTAAATCCAAATGTATCTTCTAATTTCAAGGATTGCAATTCTTTTGAGACGTCACATGTTTGGAAATTAACAGGGATGTCTTCATTGACGGTAGAAAGCAGGGATTCGACTTGACCCTCTACATTTCTTCTATGGCCACAGTCCTTGGCCACAGTGCGTCACACAATTCATTATCTGACATGAATTAACACTTTCTTTCCTTTCCACAACCGTTTTCTCTGTCCTTTCAAATTCAAAGGATATTATCGTACCCAGTTTGAAGTTACTATCCTGGTATTCGCCTTGGACCGACTATTAAACTTCAGAAAGATTTCCAAAAATATGTTCGACCAATTTTTTTGCGGTCTAGTTAATGGAGAGCCGGTCACGGTAGCCGAGCGGTCTAAGGCATGTACTG
>NW_019765435.1:0-514 GCF_002891405.2 Cryptotermes secundus | reverse complement strand
TAAGCCTGACAACCTCACCGCCACTGTGAGCCGATTGTTTAAAAAATGTGGGATCCTAGACGTCTCGCAATCCTGTGGCATCCACTGCCTGTTGTAGGGGTATCTTTACGTTTTGCCTTTGATAGCCTCAGTTTCATGCCGATCGGTTTAGGAATTCGAGTAATATTAATGGTTTCCTTTTTCTGTACATATACCGTATTGCCGTCTCAAATGAAACTTCAGACTTAGACGGAAATATACACGTATGTATACAAGGTAAATACATTAATGCAACTGGATGGTTAAGTACGATATTATAATACTGAAGTCATTACCTCAACAATTTGAGAGGTTTTAGTGTTGGTACTACTGATGAGAGACATAACACGATATACAAACCAAGTTCCATGACAATTTGTTTGGGCATTCAAGTACTATTAAGGATATTACCTCAAGAATTTGAGAGAATGTAGTGTTGGTATTATTGATTACAGGGATTTATTATATATACCATTGAGGTGGCCTTCGACAGCAT
>NW_019765434.1:0-514 GCF_002891405.2 Cryptotermes secundus | reverse complement strand
TTGAGGCATTTTTCCCGAAGTACCTGTGCTAATAAAATTATATTATTCTCATTTCTTATTATCTCATTGTAAGTACACGCCTTGGAAGAAAAGTGTTAATATTTGTTCTTCTGGGTTGTGACACCGTATAGGTCTGTGTGCGGATACCGACGTTTCGGAGGAACATACAGCTCCTACCTTGAGGCCTGAAGTTTGTTCGTTGACTAATAGGGTTTAGCAATTTTCAAGCAGCTTGATCATGAGGCCCAAGGGGAGAAGCTGAAGAAGGAAAGCCTGTCCCAGACAGTGGGAAGAATAGTCCATTTCTTTCTTTCTTTCCCTATCCCTTGTCATTGGTTCTCATTACCACTCCACGTGACTTAACCTATACAACGAAGCCTATTCCCGACCTACACACTTCAACAATAAAGATGGAAGCAACATATTCCTCCGAAACGTCGTTATGCGCCAACAATATACACGGCGTCACAACTCAGAAGACAACAATGTTATTTATCACTGCCAAACCATGAAA
>NW_019765433.1:0-514 GCF_002891405.2 Cryptotermes secundus | reverse complement strand
CTGTAGCGCCAAAGAAAAAAATGAAGTTGTCCTTATACTTAATTAAGCTTCAATCGTAGAAGTACTGTGGAAGTGGAGGTATAGCTCTACAAATTCTTAACGTCAGCACTAGATGGAGGTGGTCAGCTTGAAACAGAAGCAATAAGCAGCGCATGAACAGGTATGGAGGGAAACACAAGTGCAACCCCCGACATTCCACATCGACATAATTTAACAAAATTCGTTATTGATATGTAGACCGTATCAGTGTGCAATAATTTTAATTGTAATTGTATAACAACACATAAATTTATATTTGTATATACGTACGTATAACTTTAAAATTAAGCTAACGCAGTTATTAACCAATATCTAACACAGAACAGTAAATTTTATGAAATAATGTAGATATGGTCGAAACATATTACTAAATCAAAATGAAATATTATATATTACTGGCTATGATTGCGTACATACTTTGTGTAGGGGATTTATATATAAAACAAACTCTGTTACTTTAGTCCGCAAGCGAAAT
>NW_019765432.1:0-514 GCF_002891405.2 Cryptotermes secundus | reverse complement strand
GTAGCATGGAACTTAGCATAATGCTGATCTTTGTGGCCTCTAAAATTATTTGGCCATTGGCTGGCAGGTTTCAGGTCTTCTCTTGAAATTATATGTCATGTATTTTATTTATAGTTTATTTATTGACCTTCCCGTATCTTGAATTTTGTAGCATCAAGTGATGGGATGGTTAGTGAATAATGAACTGGAAATAAAATGGAAGGCAATGATGGTGGCTTAGTTTTAGATATTATCCTGATATTTGCCTGAAGAAGCTGAGGAAAACTGTGAAAACTCTCGGTTAGGAAAACCAGTCTTTGGTCAGGTTTTGTACTTATGACCAATGGAATAAAAAGCAGGATATCTACCTACTAGATTGAAAAATTCAGTATCTTCACTGCAATGTGGTCTGCAGTGTTTACCTCGTGGGTCACTTTGTAAGAAGGCTTTTTGCCACAGCGTCTGTTTTATCACAGCCTTCTTAGCCCTAGGGCTGTACTGAGAAGTGACCCACCTTTCTGGACTGCATGCTTGA
>NW_019765431.1:0-514 GCF_002891405.2 Cryptotermes secundus | reverse complement strand
TGTTTAATTACTGTGTTATAGCCACTTTATAAAATAAACTCGTAAATAATAAATATATGCATATTTTTCAGAATTATTTCAACTTCATTCAACTCCTTGGAGTAGAGTCCTTCTTGAATAGCTGACATCGTTCAGTTGGTCAAGAAGTTCAACTCCCTTTACAAAATCTGAAATTACATTGCCATATTCACACAAGACCGTGTAGCTGTACCCTATTCTGGGTCGGCTGAATCCAATCCGTACCGTTCAATCCTATTTCTTTAAAATTCATTTTAACACTCATCTCCGAAATACTCCGTTTCCAATGTGGTCTCATCCCTTTAATTTTTAGAGTTAAAATTTTGTATGCATATCTCATTTCCCTATGTAAGCTACCTAGCTCATGCATCTCATCCTCCTTTGAATTGTACCATAGTAATATTTTTTACAGTGTACAAGGTGCGACAATTTAATTCCCGGAATGGCCCTGTGGAAGCAAAACTTGCTTACCTATGCACTAGCGGCTGCTGTCGCC
>NW_019765430.1:0-514 GCF_002891405.2 Cryptotermes secundus | reverse complement strand
CCTGGTTGCTACTTAATACTGATGCCTGAATGTCACTGAAACTCTGTAAAATGAATGAAGATGTTATGATAAAGTAATGTAATGTTGTAACACAACATGGAAGAGAAATTAACTTGGCTTACCTCCTCCTGTTGTGGAATTCTTGCATCCAGAGGCTGCACCACCTCAGAAGCCCACTGTACACACACGCCCAGCATGGACTAGGATCTGGCCTGCAATGCAAAATGGTACAACAAATTATTGGCATGTACATGCAATACAGCACAACAAGTTTTATTTTTCTATCATTAGTGGCAAGGATCAAATCACAGGAAGTGCTGTTATTTGCTGACTGGCTGATGGTCTGTTCTAATGAATGTCACCAACCAAGCCTACATGTGCCTCCCCCTAACATGTGTTATCACCTGAAAGCAGGAGTACAGCCATAATTTTGAAATATAATATTCAAACGGGAATCTTGTTTCATACTATTAGATAAAGTAAGCCATTCACTAATCTTGTGTCACGATCCTGC
>NW_019765429.1:0-514 GCF_002891405.2 Cryptotermes secundus | reverse complement strand
TTTTTTTTTTTTTTTTTTGACCAAGGAAATGGAGAGATCCTGCAAAGGTGTAATAGTGTGTGTGAAATGTTCGTGCACATTGAAGCCTTAACCGCTCTAAGAAATTAAATGAAAAAAGGTAAAGCTGTCCTGCTTAATTAAGCGTCATTTTGCTAGGCAACGGCTCGGTAAACATGTTCCCGCGGCACTGAATCCACACGCAACAATGTAAGACTTTTTGACGACCGTTTTCTATGTTGTCCGTGTGCGTATCAAAGGAATGTAGACAATTAGCTCTTGTTAAACATATGTACGATATTCAGGAAGTAAAGAAATTCGAGATTTGAGGTTCTCACTGGGTAACTCCTCTAGGATCTGACGCCGTGTAATCTGGTAACGATGTTTCGGAGAATTATGTCGCCCATCTGTTTCGAGGGCAGAACAGTTCCTGATGAGGGAGAGCAACTAATTTCTCATAATTTCTATGTCACGAGCACGATAAAGAAATTTCAGCAAACATATTTCTATATTATTC
>NW_019765428.1:0-513 GCF_002891405.2 Cryptotermes secundus | reverse complement strand
AAAATGTGGGAGCCTCGACGTCTCACAACCCTATGAGCCTCCGCTGCTTTCTGCAAGGATAGCTGCTTGTACCAATGTGATCTATGTTGTGTTTAGTTTATATACCCTGCCTTGTGTTGGATATGATATCTGGATATAGGAACTATCTCCATCACTTGGGTCCAACAGAGTAGACTTTCAACTGACGTCGAAGGCAGTGCGAAATCTCAGAAATCTTGTTTTAAATAAAAGAGGAGGATGGATAATGTCTAGAAAGTCAATAATTTCATTAATGTGCCATCCTCACGAGCTTTTAAAACTTATTTAGTTGTAATTTCATTTTCTCTCGCGTTTAAGAACCATATACAAAAAGTGACAAAATTATGTCCTATGTCCCAGTCTCCACTGTCTAGGAAACCAGGCGGGTAGGAATGTGAGATAATAAATGAGAGAAATTAGAGCGCGTTTCCTGTTCTGTAAACAGATGCCGGATACCGTGACTCAGGCTTTTCATTGTTTTACTCAGTTCCTCAA
>NW_019765427.1:0-514 GCF_002891405.2 Cryptotermes secundus | reverse complement strand
CAGTTTCAGAAAAGTCCTGTTGTATATTTTGTAGAATACCGGACACTGGACAAAACCCAAAAACCCAGTAATTCTGGATGGAAGGACATCTTTTGTAAAACCCACAGCAGGCCTTAGTAGGCCTAATACTTTAAAGAAAATTTTTTAAAAATTTGACCTCAAATTAAATTGCAGCAGGTGTTCATATTGTGCCATTCCGTACTACAATATCAAGACAAGGTTGCAATTTTGTAAATATATGTTTTATTTGTTTATTTGCTATATCTTAGGGTGATTCACGAACAGAAACATGTAGTGTGTCAAGACAAACATAATTGATTGATATATCGTATGTATTTTAAATTGATTTCATTAAAACCATGACCAATCTATTTCGTTGTAAGGGTGGCCCCAATACCGTGGATGTTATACACAAGAGCGGAAAAGAGCTGTCTGTCATAAACCGGAATGATTCCGGAGCTCCACTGAAACCTCAGATATCAAATGGGGTGTCTCTAGACTGCATATCTGAACT
>NW_019765426.1:0-514 GCF_002891405.2 Cryptotermes secundus | reverse complement strand
GCCGTTGCCCAGCAACGATGGCGAGATACACATTAAATACGCAGATTGATGGGGCAGATTTATGAACTAAGCCGTCGAGATTTCCTTAGAGGCCATAATATACATACCAACTTCGATAAAGACTGATTCAGGCATTCAAAAATTAATGCGGAGACATACAGACACACTGAACTACGACACAGACAGCAAGGTGGTCTCATAAGCATATTTTCATTTAAACGAGATAAAATAGACTAATAATAATACTCTTTAGCCTACTTTATTTTTTTTTCGGAAAATTTCTTTGCTTATTCCCCCTTAGTTTTACTATTTCGAGCCATCTGATTGGGACATTATGAACGGCGGGACTTTTAACATGGCGAATAAATTCGAGTGTCATAAACAGAATTTATATACTGACTGAGTAACTTTCCAAAAAGTACTGTCATGTGTTGGGTATGTCACGCGACAAGTAACTTCACACATTTATTCTTACACACTCAAATGCAATTAGTATCACTTCAACTGCATTCTG
>NW_019765425.1:0-514 GCF_002891405.2 Cryptotermes secundus | reverse complement strand
CATTACACTTTAAATGGCTCATTCAAGTTTTTTTATGCTCAAGTGGTTCAGGTAAAATGGAATATAAAGTAATAACCTCCCAACTTTTAAAGTTTTAAGAAAAATTAACAAAACAACAAATTTGACTTTTTGACTTACTCTCTATAGTCTGTACAATTTTCCAAATAATTGTTAACATGCATGTAAACTCAGATTTGTAAACAATGACCAGTGCACCTAGAACATTTAAGTAGCAGTACATCTAAAGTAGCCTGATAGTGGCCAATAGGCCAAAACCTGCTGCATAATAAAAGAAATGTAAATAATTGATACATCCGTGACAGTAGTTGTGGTAATGGAATTTTGCATATTTGTTAATCAAGGAAACACAACAGGACACTCTGATCCATTGTTTCCTATATACACACATACATTTGTTTGGGTTTTGCATGAGAGATGCAGTTCTCTGATTCATCCCTGTAATTATTTTTATTCAAATTTTGTATGTTGAATGCCATTGTTCATTATATTAAAG
>NW_019765424.1:0-514 GCF_002891405.2 Cryptotermes secundus | reverse complement strand
TCGTACAGTTTACAGTCCCATTCGAAGTACGTATATTGTAGTGACATCTTCGGGGTGAATGTTGCGGAAGAAGACGTATTCTCCTTCTGCCTCATTCGCCCTGCAGACGGAGACCGCAATTTACATCGAACAACGTGGTGAAGTCTCGAAATCCCAAATAACATAATATTTGTTTTATTTATTCTTGATTTATTTAACGACGATTTAAGTTGTCAGGGTTATGCAGCGTCGGCGTGAGCGGCGCAAGGATCCTTTCCAAGGAGGGGGTGGGAGGGGCCAGAAAATTTGTTTACAAACATAATTTCAAGCCATTTAACCCTACTTTTACTAATTGTCCTAGAGCCTTCACGAAATAAGGCTAAATTTCAAAGAAAGAAATTTTAATTTATGGTATTAATAATTGGTACTACATTCTTCTACCAATTTTTATTTCCATTTTTAATCCAGAGTGGTGAGGGGCCAGATACCTGGCTTTCTCCTCCGCCGACGCCCATGAACGCCGAATGGCAAGATG
>NW_019765423.1:0-514 GCF_002891405.2 Cryptotermes secundus | reverse complement strand
ATATTTATAGTTTTTAGGTCATAAAAATCCGGGCCCTAATGATTAAATTAAAATTTCTGAGTGTCGCATAGCTTTTCTTTTCGGCTGGATTATGATGTGTGGATAGAAGTATCGGTCACTTGGGGGACCCTGGCTTCTCAGGTGTGGTGTTGCTCTTGCTATAAGGTGCTACTGGGACACCAGTAGGTTGCCAGCATTTGTGATCTGTTGGTCTGGTGCAAGAGTGGGTCATGTGAATGTCGTAATTTCCTGCTGTTGTGATGGGGTTGTCCTGTTGCCTGATGCGTTCGTGTAGATTTTCGGATGCTCTTTAATCCCTTCATTTAAAGTCCTGACATCTAGTTCTATGCGGAATTGTGTGTTTTATGTATATCTGTCTCAGTCACTCATATTTCGGATAATTTTGTTTCTGAATGGCTCGCAATTTCTTCATATGGATCGTGAGCGCATAGGCCCACACGGAAGCTCCATAGAGTAGAACTGAATTGTTTAGTGCTTTGTATAAATGAGTTTT
>NW_019765422.1:0-513 GCF_002891405.2 Cryptotermes secundus | reverse complement strand
GGCGTTTAACCTCGTACGCTTGTAGACAGACTTTCGTACATTCCGAATGGGACACGTGATTTTGTGGAAGGCAACTCATGTTAGGAAATGAAAGAAAGAAATAACTAAAGAAAGAAAGAGGAAAATATCACAGGGATAATGTGAGAAAAGTTAGAATAAAGTTAGTCATACGGTAAGTACCAAGGCAATACGCCCTCAGTGCTTAGCCCAAGAATTTTGTTAATATGTCTCAAAATTTATAAACGAGAGAACTCTAGGTGATAGAACTACATATATGTAAAATTCGTCGGGAGAGGGGGGAAGGAGGGGGTTCGTAGTATTACATCCACGAAACAGTTAACATGTTCTATCGACCCCTCCCTAAACATGAAGTAACTGAAATTCTTTTCAAATTTTCAAATCCCTTCAAGAAGCACAGTCGAAGCTCCATTTCTCGAACACAGAAATTAAGAACTTCATAGTTTGTGAATGCGATGCGAAATACGCACAGAAAATTTTATCGTAAAAAATGAA
>NW_019765421.1:0-513 GCF_002891405.2 Cryptotermes secundus | reverse complement strand
TTTTTTTACCTTTAAATGAAATACATTAATCCATTTTCTAAAATACGCAGGTTCGCTCAGTTTACAGCAAGACTGAGAACACCCAAATACACAGAAGCTCACCAACTTCAGAAATCTTTCCGGGAGGTCATGGATAACTCATATTTTGCTTAAGTCGAAGTCGTTACTGTAATATACGCACGTACTTATGAACTCATGAGTGTTTATGCATTGCAGAAAAAATTGAGCACAAAAAATTTTGATTCTAAGCAAAGGAAACTAACATTCAAAACTATAAAATATCATTTCCAGTTTGCATCTTAATTTCAGCGCTATTCTGTTACGCTGAAGGGCACATTTTCGAGGTAATTCATCCACGCACGGAACTACTTTATCTCTCCGTACGTAGGGCATCTCCAAACGTTAGTGTGTGCCTTATGGAACACTATGTGTAAGGTCGAGTCTTGGGAAAGCCGGGGGAGCGTCAGCAGCTACAAGTGCACTACGGACGTTCTTGTTCAGTTACTCTGTACA
>NW_019765420.1:0-513 GCF_002891405.2 Cryptotermes secundus | reverse complement strand
GACCCTTATGAGCCTGGCCCACAGAGCCACGCACTACTTTTGCAGTGACAAGTAAACCTCTTCTCCCTGTAACCAGGCAAGTGCTGGATTAGAGACCAAGCTCCAGATTTAAATACGGAGGAAGTGATTATGTGCTACCTGCTTACTGCTATCGGATACTTCCGGGGGCTCTGATAGTGTGTATGAGGCAATGATGGCATGGCGATTAGCCATAGCTGCTCGAGCGCCATTTCTTGCACTACAAGTGTCACACGAAGTCACCCCAGGACCGACCTCGTGTTGTCCGCTCTGTAAGGGCAGTGCCTGAGCTACAACACGGCTTATACTGTAATATCCATCAGAACTAAACGAGAGATTCGATATTGTGAAGAAAAAAATCTTATTTTCTCGCTGGAAAAATAGGGACAGCCTTATATTCCGGCTTGTATGGAAAAAAAGGCTAATTCTACAAATTTATAAGTTCTCCTCTTAGTTCTCCTTCCTGGATCCACAGCAGCAGCATCTTCTGGAACA
>NW_019765419.1:0-513 GCF_002891405.2 Cryptotermes secundus | reverse complement strand
TTACGCTGTTACCTGTTTCTGTAATCTGTAATGTGTATTACATGAAAATTATACGTACGGAACACACAATGAGGTACAAAAGATAATATACACATAGATTACTCTCCTCTGGGATGTGACGCCGTACAGTTTGCTAGACGGGTACAGCACGGATTATAATTTTACCCTGAGGATGACGGAAGCAGGTTTCTCCGAAAAGTTTGTACGAAACTAGTACACTACAAGGCGTCACATTCCAGAAGACAAATCGCGACGACCTCCAATCTGACAGCAGGAACATAGTTTACGCACGTACTCGTTCATACTCAAACCCACATACATTTACAATAAGGCACGATTTGGTAAGGTTGAGATACACTGCGAAAACTGGACCACTGCAACTTTTTACGTGAAATTATCACAAATACATATATAGTTAATACAATTTGTGTAAGTTCTAAGATTCTCAGGGCGATGATTAAGAAGAATACAAAGCGGCCTCCGTAGTCTAGGGGTAATGTTCCCACCTCATGA
>NW_019765418.1:0-513 GCF_002891405.2 Cryptotermes secundus | reverse complement strand
CAAATTGACATTACGATGACACGCCAGGAATTCAATTGTAAGTGTGTATATGTGTAGCATATTAAAGTCGATGGTAATCTAGGATTATTGTGTTAACCCCTTACAGCATCAGATGTGGTGGCAAGGAGGGATACCTCCACGCCCACCTGCCACAACGGCTATATATGGTATGATAGCATACCTTCTTACCGACCGAGCCCTCGGAAATGGGGGCAGCCAATTTTTCTATCGATAAAGCTGCCCCCGGGCACCGTGGCAGCAGTGTTGCTTCATGACGTCACAGTTGCTATGTTGTCCGCCAATAGCATTAAGTTGCATCACCCTGTTCAAATTCGTTCAAAATCTTCAAAATGGCTGATGAGATTGATGTTCGTGGAAAGCAACGTGCCGTCGTAGAGTTCTTATGTTATCAGAATGAGACAGTAGAAAACATTCATGAGAAATCAAAAAATGTGTATGGAGATGATACTGCTGATCGCAGTACAGTTAGTTGGTGGGCACACAGGTTATCTG
>NW_019765417.1:0-513 GCF_002891405.2 Cryptotermes secundus | reverse complement strand
AGGTTATAAGTGGCTACTGATGTTGGGACAATGACAGCACCAAATAAAGATAAACATGACAGTAAAATGCATGTATCTCATGTAACTTATAATGCAGTGGCCTAAAATTATTAGAAGTGTCTACTTAATATTCATGATTTAATAGAAAAAGGAAGGAATTTAGATTACTTAAAAACATATTAATCAAAATTCTGAGAAACGAAAATTCAAAACCAAAATAGCATACACAAAATCATTTACGCTTACATAAATCTGCCTGGTCTTCAATGCTCCTCATTGTTGTAGTTCAATTGTTTTGGTGGGAACATGTTTGTTTGTAAAGCTACTACTCAGAAACAGTGGCTGTATGTTTGCTTATCTTGCAATCATTGCACAGCAGTGGGCATTATTTATAGTCATTACTTAGGAATTGGTCTACATGTTACAATATTCTCCTCAGCACCCTGTTTTCAAACACGTTCAATCTATGTTCCTCCCTTAGTGTCACAAACCCATACAGTTTCACACCCATAC
>NW_019765416.1:0-513 GCF_002891405.2 Cryptotermes secundus | reverse complement strand
TTCTATACAGCATACACCATCGTCAGAATCCTTTAAAGTCTATTTAACTACTCTGTTTCAATTACAGTGATTAAACAGCGTTGAATAAAATGGTAAGATGATTATGTAGATCTCTGATGAAATGGAAGAATTTGGAAAGATGAGTTCGCGCCCTTAATAAAGACAGCCAGTAATAAGGCAGAGATTATAACCGGCCGAATTCAAGTCTGTTCACACTCCCTTAAATTATGAACAATCATACAGTGCGAACGGTCCCTGTTATGTTGCAACCTGTCCATGGTTTTGAACAGCACACAAAGGGCGGAATCTGAGGTTCTCACAGCAGGCAGCAAGCAATTCTGGCATTACAATTTTGAGGTAATAACTTACAGAGGAGACGAAGACAGGCGGGACATGTAGTACGCATGGGGATGATGAAAAACGCATACAGAATTTTGGCCGGAAAGGTTGAAGGGAGGAAAACACTGGGAAGACATAGACGCAGATGGAACGATAGTATTAAAACGGATGTTT
>NW_019765415.1:0-513 GCF_002891405.2 Cryptotermes secundus | reverse complement strand
CAGACTGCTACCTTCTCGATTTCGGCACCATAGCGTGTCAGCAGGTGAGCACTAGACAGAATATTTGTTGACCACCGAGCCAGCTTCAAACCCCGGCCGCTTTATACCCGGAAAATTGCCCGCAGTACCTATCTGGTAAGAGCCTCCGGTCTGAACTCTGCGGAGAAAAGAACAATCACTTATCTCTGTCGGGAATCGAACACAGTCGTCGAACCTGTAGGCCATCGCTATACCGACTGAACAATCTCAACCTCAATCCCCGAGATGATGAAAGAAAATATAAAATTATCCCTGTAAATGTAAATGAAACTTTACACCATGAAGAAGAACAAGGAAATGAAGGTAGAGTTCTATTATTTTTTACCTTGCCACCAGATGGAGTTGAGTTGTTAGCTTTACACCTCGACCCCTTTAACCCTGGGGAAAATTTCCCCGGTACCCATTTGATACGAGGCTGGGTGATCCGAAAGCCAGTCTGTACGTTTTGGAGTTGAGAAAAATAACTTTCCTTTA
>NW_019765414.1:0-513 GCF_002891405.2 Cryptotermes secundus | reverse complement strand
TGTAGCACGAATGGGGGAGAAGATAAATGCATATAGGATATTAGCGAGAAATATTGGATTGAACTGGCTGAGAATAGGGACCAATAGAGGGTTCTTGTGACCACGGTAATGAACCTTCGGATTCTATAAAATGTTGGGAAGTTCTTGAGCAGCTGCACAATCAGCAGCTTCTCAGGAAGGACTCAGCTCCATGAGTGCGTGATGAGCGATTTGCCTACAGGGAAATTACGAAAGTTCTCAAACAAAATTTACAATTCCGGAAGAATATTTGAACCTAAGTACTTCCGAATACCACCAGGAGTGTTAGTCGCAAGTCATGACGACAGGCTGCGTGAAACTCTAATCCTGCTGAAAAATAACGTAGAGAGAACTAGAGTGTGGAGATCTTGTAAGAAAGCGGCTAAAATATTTATTTATATTTACACTAAACCATCTCATATAATCTGGATGAATAAATCGATTTTCATAAAACAGTTTGCTCCCATTTCTATAGCACTTTTATTTGTATTGTCA
>NW_019765413.1:0-513 GCF_002891405.2 Cryptotermes secundus | reverse complement strand
GAATGCTTGTCTGGGCAAGATGTCATCAATTCAAATCCTTCACAGCTAACGAATGAACCACTGACTTGACCTTGCGTGGGTTTATTGTGGTTTTAACCCAAAGATCAAACTGTCAGCACTCCCAAAGACAGCACACGCCAGACATACAATTTTATTATACATAGTGTTATAGCTTGCTTGACTAATTTTTTGGAATCTTAAACTGAATGTTTCTTCAATCACAGCAAGCTCACGTGCAGGCACAGCATTCAAACCATACCTGAGGTATATTTTCTGTCTCTGCAAACAAATCAACTAACTGCAGCAGAAAACAGCACTTATCCTCAATTATTGTATTATATTTACCTAACCAAGTGACATACAACATCTACACTGGGTATTTTGTGAGTGTGAACTAAATAAGTTTGTTTCATATATGTTCTGTTTAGGAAACATTCAGCAATCCTGTATTATGTCATCACTGAAAACACAACAACGTGCAATTATACAAGGGAAAATCCTATAAATAGCACT
>NW_019765412.1:0-513 GCF_002891405.2 Cryptotermes secundus | reverse complement strand
GGGGCCTGGTCCTTTCTCATTGAATGCCTGGATCACTACACCATATTTGCGGTATTTCTTAAGGTCTGTTAGGAAGGCCATACCAGAGCCACTGGGTTGAGCTTTCACTGTTGTAAAATTGTAGCCACTTGGCCGAGCTGATCTGAAATTTAAATTTCCATATATGATCTCAGTTCACAATGCAAACCTTTTAAATAATGTTGGGATCAGATGTCATCATGGGTCAATCATTTTATATAAATTTGAGCATAACTGAGTGAAATAATGCCAATGTATTGAAAATTTAGGCTTTTTCTAGCATATGTCGAACCTAATTTCCACAATGTACAATTTATTATCATGGTTGTGAGCTTTAAGAGCAAAATTCTAATTACTATAATGTTTCTTTGCTGTAGGGATATATAAAGCAGTATTATGGACTGAGTAATTCTTTTAGAATTTTTCCCATTACAGAACAATTAGATATTTAACACATTTTCAGAAATATTATACTGCAATATCCTGTTGCACTGA
>NW_019765411.1:0-513 GCF_002891405.2 Cryptotermes secundus | reverse complement strand
TGTAGGTAGCAGCCTTGCGACTGGCTGATCCCCTGTCCAAGGAGTTCTACCGACTGTGTACAGGATTAACAAACTGAAAGAGAGACCAAAATCCAAAAGGCTGAAGATCCATATAGAGACAGAGAGAGAGGTAATGATTTCAGTGGCTGTAACGTTTGGTATGAGAAAGCTTGTAAAGTATTTCATGCTATTTCTAGTCTGATGTGGTCTTAATTTCGGCCAGGACATCAGTTTCTCTCCATATTTGAGAATTTAGCATTTCTTGCACCAATTGTATATTGTATAACATTATCACCCCGTACTAATTACTGTATGTCGCCTACCCAACAAAAATTTTTGTTTAAAAGAGATGACTAACAAAACAAAAATACTGACTAATCGGAAGAGCGTCAGGTTCCAGGAGACTGTTGAATTGTGGGTTATTTCTCAAATTAATTAGCAATAGTTAAACGGACGAAAATTATCGACAACAGCTTGGCATCACTCTCTCAATTCTTGGATTGGAAACATTCA
>NW_019765410.1:0-513 GCF_002891405.2 Cryptotermes secundus | reverse complement strand
CAGTCTGATAAAGTGAGCTGAGAGGCGGTCTCTACAAAGCTGTGAAGAAAAGAAATCCCGAAGACCTTACTAGGAATCGAACCTAGACCGTGAAATCCTTAGTTCGTGATATAACCGCGCCATCACTCATCACTGCTCATACTTTAACAAAAAAATCAAAGTTGAAGTAGGAACGAGCACACGGGCCTATTAGCAAAGTATACATACCAGTCATTGCGTTAATACAACCTAATGGGTGAATTATTTTCACAGTCAACTGTTCATTCATCCAAGGCTAGCTGCTACAGCAAACACAATTCTCTCACCGGGTATGAGTCGATGCTGGCCAACAGCTGTTCGCTTAGTGGCCAGTCCCTTCATCACCTTCCGATTAACTCGAGGGATTGGTAAACCTACAGTCAACTTCATTGCACCTGAAACAAAGACATAAATATGGCATGAAACGTCACTTCTCTTTATTTCTTGATCGAAACCGCTGATTTTCACAGTGGCCGTTCTGCTGCTGCTGCTGCT
>NW_019765409.1:0-513 GCF_002891405.2 Cryptotermes secundus | reverse complement strand
TTTTTTTTTGTGCGTACTCACAATCTGAAGGATGGATCGGTCACTTGCCGTCGACTCGGGCCGACACAAAATGCACGAGTTGAAGGTGTCTAGAAAACTCCCTGTAGAGTGAGATCTATTTTGCTGTTTTTATCCACAATAGCAATATAGGATGGAATTAGGATTCCCGGGTCCTCACTCGAGAACTCTTCAATCAATTTTAGTCGTCATGAAATCTTCAAGTCTTACAAGACCAATTCTGTTTCACCATTGCGTATGACCGATCAAGTTATTTCAAGGGATAATGCTTCTAACTTGTATGTGAGGGGGTTCAAATCTTTGACAGTGCACCGATGCAGTTCATTATACAATCTCGTCAAATTATTTGAGGCTGCGTAACCTCGGTTACTGATAGCATGTCCTGGGTCATTTAATGCGGACAAAGTGGCACTGCGGCGGCTTCGTGAGCCAATTCTCATGCCACAAAATAAGCAGTTTAACTCATCCGGGGCTGTGGCCAAATATCAAATGACT
>NW_019765408.1:0-513 GCF_002891405.2 Cryptotermes secundus | reverse complement strand
TGACTACTTCATAAACGTACGAACCGCCAGTACACTACGTATTTTTATTTTTTAAATAAATTGTAAAATTATATATTATGTTACATTCATAATGAGTGTGTGTGAAGGAGGTCGAGAATTTTCTTGTGACGATGACAGAAATGATATGTTGAAATGCCTTGGGCTAAAGTAAAGACATTGACGCTACTATATTAGAATTTGTTGTGGTATGTTACCTGCCCTGTGCCGGTTATGATGCGACTGTAATATGGGAGGCCTATGAAAGATCCATATAATAGAAAATCATGTGTTCCATAATGATACCTGTTTTTAATGTCATGGTTTGTTTGCACGTATATTTATACCTAGGTTTATTCCCCTACTTACTTACTCAGGCATTATGTCAGAAAATATATTGGGGAGCGGAGGAATACCTCCACCATTCTTGACCTCAACAATATACTGAATTAAGTTGTCAGCTTCACGCATCTGCCTCTCTACTCCTGAGGGCAAACTGACAATGTTAATTGAAGA
>NW_019765407.1:0-513 GCF_002891405.2 Cryptotermes secundus | reverse complement strand
CGACTAGTGAAGACGGAGAATTCTAGTGCATGTTTAACGGTGAACTGTAAATTGTGTAAATCAGTGATACCTCTGTATTGCTGTAAGTACGAGTTGACTGCATAAGGTGCTAATAAATCTATTCATCAACCAAAAACCCGTCTATATTCACTAATACACATGACAATATAGTTTTCATTATTTTAATACGCAATAAAGAAATATGGAGCACATGATGATACAGTAAATATAAGTAGCATTAATGTATTAGTTTTATTGACAATTATGCGAATGTATAATTTCTCACGATTCACTCCCAGATCATTATCTTTTGTTGAGATAGACTCATTTTGAATATTATTGCAGAATAACTACTGCCGGACACAGTGTAAACACGGAACACAATTCGGAAACTAACACTTTTTAATTTAATGTATTTTACTTTCTACTTGCAGGCATTTAATAATACGTATGTTGCAGAATCTGGGTGGGGGTGTTGAGGATCAAATTTGGGATTGAAAATTTAAGTCATTA
>NW_019765406.1:0-513 GCF_002891405.2 Cryptotermes secundus | reverse complement strand
GCTGAGTGACAGGCTGCAGCATGACTCATCTCTACTTTATGCTAGATGAATTTCTACCCAGCTTTCACTATGCTGGAAATGTCCTCTCTTCCCAACACAGCTGACTCATCAGCTGCTATATCCATACCACTCACTCAAACTTGAATATTAGTAGCTCCATACAAGGCAGTCGACATTCGTCTCTTGGAGAATATCTCTACTTTATTGCACTTCTTACCAGACGCTTTTGTGACGTTGGAGGGCGTCCTTCTGCACAAATAAAACCGCTGAAAGGATTTTCAAGCAATTTGATATCTTAGAGTTTTAATAAAATTATGTTCGTTTATACAAATTTTGGTTAAAATTGGATGAAAATAACCGACAATTTATATGAAAACATACACGTGTTTCTACGTATGCTTATCGCTAGTATAACTCGTTAAACATTTCTTCTTATTTTTCTTCTATTCCTGTTGCTCCCAGTTTTATCATAGGGCATCCGTGAAAAGGTTCATTTCACTTCAGTTTCTTAAT
>NW_019765405.1:0-513 GCF_002891405.2 Cryptotermes secundus | reverse complement strand
GGATAGCTTTACTTTTACTTTTTACTTTGAAGGATATCTATGGAAAGAATATTAAAAATAATCACCAAGACATTAACAGGATTAAAGAGTAGTAGTAGTGCAATCTCCTATATCTCCACTTCCCTATACTTCGTGTTAACTAATAAGGCACAGGGACAACTTTACCTTTATGTAAGAAGTTCATACAACCGGCATGTTGATATTATTTTTCGACTTGTTTTTGTGAGAATTTACTTGTCACTTATGTGGCTGTTGTGAAACTGATCACTATTGTAATCTCCTAAGAGGTTCGTAGTCCAGTAAGTCGATTTTGTCACGTGATAGTGACTGTAGATGGGGTTTGGTTTGGTAATTTTATTTATTGAATTCTTACAGATCATAACTACAAGTAATTCTAGCGCTAGCACTAATTCACTTATTCCGCAATTCACTGCAGCATTTACGAAGTCTCCTCAGACTTCTGTGGTTTCACCCGCTTGCGGACTAAAACCACGGAGTTTTATATATATATAT
>NW_019765404.1:0-513 GCF_002891405.2 Cryptotermes secundus | reverse complement strand
GGTATAGCAGGGATAACACCATTCCGACTGAGCTGAAATCCAAACAAAGGCGGGTTGGAAAAGTTCGGTGTTAACATGTCTGTTTCACAAAACCGTTGAAATTCAACCGCTTCAATATCACTACCACAAAAATTTGTTCAATAAACTCTGCTCTCCCACAATCTATTTTTTTAAGTCCCAATGCAGTGTTACGCTTCCACCTCTCTCACAGCCTTAACAGACATCCTCATCAGAAGTGTGTAGGCATTACTTGGTTGGACTTTCAAAGAAGGTAGTGGTCAGTCTATACACTTCAAGCAGTTTATTTGTTCCAGGAGACGTTGAACAGCTTCATGGGTCTGGGACGCCCTGCCTGGCTGGAGGCCCGTTCAAAACTGCAGAACTTGCTATCCGCTGACAATGCAACACTGCAGAGCAACTCAGATCTCAGAACAAAGTGAGCTTACAACCTATGAATACAATTAATTGTGTAGTATCTGCTGATTTCTCAGTCTCACTGGTCAGACTATGTAT
>NW_019765403.1:0-513 GCF_002891405.2 Cryptotermes secundus | reverse complement strand
GGCAAAAAATGTGCGGCCTATACATGCGTAAATACGGTATGTTTTTTGTAGGTCTTTGTTGTAGAAGCTCTCTACATAGTAAGCTCGGTTGTGAAGCCCAAAAACAAGTTTCTATGATGTACGGGTTGTTGCTGTGTGATATATTGGTATGCTATTTGCTATATGATATTTCTTGAATAGCTTAGCAACCATCAGTCTCTTAGAAGAACCTCTTCATGAAGTTAAACATGTTGCAGTTGTTGTCTAATATACCCCTTTCTTTTCTCCAGCAGAATAGGCACACTTGTAAATACTGCAATCTCAGAAATTGTGACGCTCAAGTTGTTAGGACATACCCCTATATGAACTGTGTTTAATTTTTTGTCATACCGCTGAATTCGGAAACCAGACACTATATGGATTTTTCTTGAACCGGAACTGACGTTGATGTATTTCGCAAATTATATCGTGGCTTGTATTATGAAGAGCAGCAGAAGAAAGTCTGCTCTCTCATAAACTTATGGCCATCATCAC
>NW_019765402.1:0-513 GCF_002891405.2 Cryptotermes secundus | reverse complement strand
GGATTTTATTCCTGAATTCGGAGCAGTGAGAAATTCTTCAGAGAGATTCTTCATAGAGCATTCGTCCATTAGATAATTCAGTAATTCAATGTGTGAGTTGTTATAATTAGTTGTAATTGTAAAGAAGAGCCAGTAAGCCCAATCATCGAATCCACAACCTATTATTATTAGTCACGCAGACCCCGAATACGTGACAGTATAATCGTTTGTTTATAAAAGTATTGCACATAGCCACTGTACGCACACTTAACCTTTTTGAATATCAATATTCACGATATGTTTCGACGTATTTTGCACGCCACAATCGGGCAACACAGGAATTTTGCCTGCTACTACTTACTTCTTTGTTTCAGTTTTGTCAGTCAGCTGTCCAAATTTCGAGCACTAAACCCCCCGAATACGAAGTTCGTTGCGGAGTTTGTTGCCAGCGATATGTGGGATACTGATTGACCTGACTCTAGTCGCAACAGGGGGGGGGGGTAGAAAGTAAAGCGAGAGAGAGAGAGAGAGTAT
>NW_019765401.1:0-513 GCF_002891405.2 Cryptotermes secundus | reverse complement strand
AGATGAACTCTCACTCGGAGATCGGTTATCCGATGCTGAATGGAGGAGGCGGGCTATTTTGTGGCTGCCATCAAAACTCCCTCAGATGGCCGATCATTGCTCTCGATGGTTGGAACTCGATCAGGGTATGGATGTATGTAAGCATTTTCTTTTTGGCCTTACACAAACATAGGTCTTGTCACTGATCGATTCACCATTGAAGGACATTACAGAATACATAAGGGATCAAAAGAAATGGAAACCTCTGCACTATCAAAAAGTTGGTAGAAGAGGAGGGGGCTAGGAAAAAATGAAGCGACATGACAAATTCTCTTGATAAGGAAGGAGGTCTAGAGTTTGATTTAGCAACTTTGAACTTCCAACCGACTTTACCTCTTTCATGTTTTATCTATTCGAGATCTGGAAATAGAGTGCGTATCTCCTGTTAATGTTATGAAGTTTCTGTTGTTATTTGTTGGTCCACCCGAGCTGGAGTGGGCACGTAGGAAGAAGGAAACCACGTGAAATTTAAGT
>NW_019765400.1:0-513 GCF_002891405.2 Cryptotermes secundus | reverse complement strand
GTGTTAGGAATCTTTTGCCTACCAGCGGGCGTTGTTTAAGGAGTCATTACTCAGCAACGGGTCTGCATGCTATAATAGTAATTACATTAGCGGCTATTTCAAGGGGAAGACCTTTTATTGATATTAAAACATTCTGCATTTCACGTAATCGCGTAAGGAAACTGTTTACACGGCAGGAACATTCATACCTCTCGTATTCACACTCAGTCTCTACAGAAACATACAACTGGAACAAGGGGCTCAGACTGATCTCACATAAATACCGTATATGTGTGGAATTTCCAACTTACGAGTAAAATTCAATTTTTGACTCATAAGATTCTGCAAGTAGTCGCTTCCGAAGAATACGAACACAGGTGTATGAATGGATGAATTATCGACTATGATTTTCTATAAAGGTTTTAGAATTTGTTATGGAATATTCTTTTACTTCATAACTACGGAATATTTGTACACATTAACACAAAACTTGCCGGTCACGGTAGCCGAGTGGTCTAAGGCATGCACTGTCTT
>NW_019765399.1:0-513 GCF_002891405.2 Cryptotermes secundus | reverse complement strand
ATCCTACAGTCATTTTGACTAACTTTGGATCCATGGAATGCAGTGTAATGTAATCCAGTGCAGAAGTTAAAATTTAAAAGGAATACGCAGATTTATACGTGAAATGGAATTGTCTGCATAAGTAGTGACATAGTTATGTTTCTTTTACACAAGAAATATTGAAAAAATTTGTCATGTATATGTAAATTCACTTTATTAAATTGTCATGTGATATGAAAATAAGGTAGCCACTGTTGGTCCCGAAGTAAATTCCATCAATATTAATGAAGTTGAGGAAATAATTTTAGAATTGATATGAAATGATCGAGTAGAGAGGATAATATTAAAAGGTAATCTGATTTGACCTAGCTCAGGATAGGATCCAGTGAAGAGATTTTGTGAACATTGTAAGGAATCTTCAGGATTTAAAAGTGGGAAATTAATGGCTTGACTGCTTGAGTGACTCAGCTTCTTAACATACGTGAAGTGCACAGTGGAACCTCGCTTAACGAGCACCTCTCATAACGAGTAATT
>NW_019765398.1:0-510 GCF_002891405.2 Cryptotermes secundus | reverse complement strand
TGGACACGGAGCAGTTTCCAACCGTTTCATCTCGTGTTTCGTACCTAAAGATATTACACAGATGCAGCTCGGGGGTTTGCGTCGAATACTATTCTCCAAGGCAGAGAGAGCGAGACAATTACCAACGCCTTCTTGCGTGTACTATTCAAGCTGAAAACGTCGGTGTGCTTTTCGATTGTCTCTCGCCGTTACCATTGACACAATGAAGCACAATGCGTCCATGCATGAACACTATAAAGATCAAAGTCGATCAGTTCCAATGACCTCTTGCTCACCTTCTCTTAGTTCACAGATAAAACTACTCCTGAGAGGAGAATTGTAATTATGATTTCGAAACACTTCTATGGTGATAAGAGACTCATATTATAACCGAGAAGGGAACCGAAACGTCAAATCACAATCATCATGCCTGCAAATTGTCATAATATTCCTTCACTTCAGAAAACGAGGGAGTAAGTAGCCTAATTCTGTGCCGGTCACGGTAGCCGAGCGGTCTAAGGCATGCACTGT
>NW_019765397.1:0-513 GCF_002891405.2 Cryptotermes secundus | reverse complement strand
GTGCTACATACTCTGTCCAGTTCCTTCTCCTTGATTTGGTGATTCTAATGGTATTTCTCGATTAGTAAAAGTTGTGAAGATCGTCATTATGCAGTTTTCTCTTCCCTTTTACGTCCAAATACACTCCACAGCACCAGTTTCTCAAACACTGTCTGTCTGCGTTCTTCCCGTAAAGTGAGAGGCCATATTCCACACCTACACGCAACAACAAGCACAGCAGCTTTATTCTTGGAATGATACAGCCTTTTAAAAACTAAAATTTTATACTTAGAAATGTATTGAAAATGAAGTCAACAGTTGCTAAATTTCCCAGCCGGAGGCCACTCTGTTGTGATGGACACAGCGAGATTCTCATGTCCTGACATGCGGCCCGCATGGCCCATGGCGCGCAGAATCAATGCGATCGGCAGACAGATGCAAGCCGAAACACTGTCAATGTGACGTAAATTGCACCATTAGCACTACCGACCTAAGTAGTTGTACTGCGGCAAGCCTGCGTGCAGCAGTGTCGTT
>NW_019765396.1:0-513 GCF_002891405.2 Cryptotermes secundus | reverse complement strand
CACATTCTATCACGTGACAATACGCTGCACCTGCGTTTGTAACAGCTCCGTGTTAATAAAAAAAATAGAGTAACAATGTGTGACGGTTAAACAGGAGAGAATTGGCGAAGAGGCCCACGAATTTGTACTTGGATACCTCTCACGTTCTTTTAACGAAACAAAAGACTACAACTGTTCCCATGGCACAAGAATGACGTCAAAGAAAGAAGACTAACAAGTTCCATAAATGTTAGGGATCTCACAAGTATGCAGCCACAGAATGTTCCAAATTTTAGCGTCTGAACAACTAAATCAAATATAACGAGGAAAGAGAAAATCAACTAGAATAAATTTTAGCATATGATTCCAAGCCCGACAAGAACCGGTCTCACGTGTTTCCATGTCCAGACTCTTATAACTTGACTAATTCCTTAGGGATAAGCTCTTCTTAAGTAGACACCAGTCGCTAAGCTACTCAAGAATTTCCCGACATTTTATGGAATCCGAAATTTCATTATCTTGTTCACAAAAGCC
>NW_019765395.1:0-513 GCF_002891405.2 Cryptotermes secundus | reverse complement strand
GAAATATTTATCTCCTCCACTGCCTCCAGACCGGTTCTGATGCCTAACCAGCCTCATAATACAATGTGTATTAGGAGCTCCTTTCCCGGGGGTAAAACGCCCGGGACGTGAACCTGACCACTCATCTCCATCTACTGTCTAGGTCAAGAATGCTGGAGCTATACCTCCACTCTCCCATACGTCTTTATGCCGTGATGCTTAATAATTGAGCTCAGGAACAAGTTTACCATACAATTATGCATTGCGTTATTGATAATTGGTCTGTCTGAATAACGCAACCTGGAATGCGGTAGCATTATATAAACTTGCCTCCGTTCTCCCCAGAACAACAGCTTTCTACTTCAGGTACTCACAGCGGTGAAGTAGTTCTGTACAAGTTTTAAAACGCTTCAGAGTAGAGTATTTTCTCTACCATCCGGGTGGCAGAAACGTCACGCCAGCGGAAGGTAAGCATCTAGCAGAGCTTGGTTTGCAGTCTTCTTCAGAATATACCGTATTTACGCATGTATAGGC
>NW_019765394.1:0-513 GCF_002891405.2 Cryptotermes secundus | reverse complement strand
ATAATCTATTGTTGTGTGACGTCACCGCGAACGAATATGCTGCGGACGCTACATAGCAACGATTGTACGCGTCACGTATCGTGACACCTCTTCTATTGTTGCCTGTGGGCATTACCTAGCAACGGCTTATTACAGAGTCACCTCTTAGCAAGGGGTCTGTACTCGATAATATGTACCTCCATGACTCAGATTCAAAAGCCTCGTTTGTGATGACGGGGAAAGTCTCTTAGTGTTTATGACGATATTAAAATATCTATTATTATTTTAGTTTTATCCCACTTATAGGGCCTTATTTTCTCAAAAAAATTCTATTCGCATTTAGCCCAAATACTTTTGAATGTTGTTGAATTAATCAACTTGCCGAGTAAGTCCGTGTGAAGGCCGCGCCATAGCTCAAGAGGCTAGTCGCTGGTTTTCCGCCGCGGCTGCCCGGGTTCGATTCAGGGTCTGGTCAAGTGGGATTTATGATGGACAAAGTGGCGCTGGGGAGGGTTTTCTCCTAGTACTTCGGTT
>NW_019765393.1:0-513 GCF_002891405.2 Cryptotermes secundus | reverse complement strand
AAGTGATTTCTGGGCACCGCTGAATTACACCCCCTTTAAATTACGGTTCATTTTCTTACAAACAAGAGAAAAGATACCTCAAAATACGTAAATTTGATGCCAGGCTTATTTCCAAAAGATAGTGTGTACAACAACGGAAACATTTTCTTTGTAGCATGGCCTCATTGGTTTTCACGTCCGTGTAGTCCACGCACATAACTATCATTGAAGTCTAATTACACTGAGGTACGACACTGAATATGGGTCATGTTCGTAAATTAGCTTTTCTTGTATGTCGTTAAATATACAGAGTACAGTAAAATGTTCCAAAAATGTTTATGTATCCCAGTGATACATGTATTTAGTTATGCACAGATGTTCTGAAAGAAGAACTGATTTAATAAGGTTCTATTTAACATTTATACAGAGTGTCCGGGAAAAAGGTATCCAAAATAAAATAATTATATCTCAGAAAGCTATTATTATACACATTTATGGGTTACACCACTACAGAGGGAAATTATCAAAGTTTTT
>NW_019765392.1:0-512 GCF_002891405.2 Cryptotermes secundus | reverse complement strand
CAATCACTACTGTTAAGATTCGTTACCAGGAAACGTCTAGTGAAATATTGCAGAGGAATAGCCATTGTTGGTAACTGTTACCAAGTAACGACCAGTGAAAGCAGACTTAGAAGGCTTGGCGTGGAGTGATTTGTAGTGTGGAAATCAACAATCGTGTTATAGTTACGGCCTGTAAGTGGACAATAAACCCATTAAGCAATCCAAACCCCGTCTATAGTCACACATAGTTGTGACAATAATCTGTGTGGGTAACACGTAGAGTTACTTGATCTCAATGATGTGGCACGTACAGTAACCCATCTACTTTGAAACATTAACACAGTGACGATGAGATGGGACTGAACATTTCCCACCACACTCCCGTTTCCGAAAAATTTCTACGTAATCATTCCTTTTAGTGCACTTGCGAGTAAGGTAAATGTCCGTTCTTAGGTTATATAATGACACTGGTTCAATCGCAGAGGCTATATAAAGCACAATGGGATGTGAAGAGTATTATTAACGTGAATTAA
>NW_019765391.1:0-512 GCF_002891405.2 Cryptotermes secundus | reverse complement strand
TCCTTATGTAACATCCTCTCTGACGAGAAGATGGGTTGGTCTCTTGTGAATATGCTTGGCCTTTCATCAAGTGTACCTATAGCACATGTAGCATGCTATTGAAAATTCCTTTTGTACTATACACAAGTCCTCTGTCAGTACAGGCTTTGCAGAGCATACGAGTATTATGCCTAACTTACGTGTCTTATAGTACAGAGGCAGCTTAGTCATATGAATGGTCGTAAGTTTGACCACCGTCAAGTTTAAGCTTCTTATATTTTGCCACACAAAACATATTAAGATTGCAGAGAAATATATTGTCACTGGAACACATATTTACTGTGGAGGTATACTTGCATTCTAAGAATAATTTAGTTATTATTAAGGTTAAAATGATGTTAAGGAAAGGGCAACATTAGATTATATTTTTTTGTTAAATTCACATCTTTATTATGTCATAGAAATTATGTAGGCCTAAATGTTAATTCGGCCGGTCACGGTAGATGAGCGGTCTAAGGCATGTACTGTCTTCG
>NW_019765390.1:0-512 GCF_002891405.2 Cryptotermes secundus | reverse complement strand
AAAAAAAACCGTTTTCGCAAATCATATGATGATAAGAAAAGGTGCAAAGATATTGCATACACTTTCTCATATACGACTGACGTTGACTACGTTAGGTTGCAAACGAAATCAGGTGGTGCCTGACAGACGGCTGCTGCTTGCTGAATACAGAACAACAATGGATTCGGTCTGACTGATAAAGCTTTTTTCGAAGAAATTATATTTTTCGTTAAGACCCCACGTGCGCGTAAGGTTATTTTCCATTACTTTCCGTTGCTTTGCTTAATTTTACCAATATTTACCATCATATATCATCTTTGTTTATTTATTTAAGGAGTAAAGTGTCCTTAAATTGTCGAAATTTAATGAAAATCGTTACAGCCGTTTTGAATAAAATCGCAATTCTGTCCTTTGGGGCCCATCCGAAAAATGCTTGTTTTTGGAGCTGCAATGTTCATATTTACTGGACGCCACCTTACAAACAAAAACAAACTCCTTGGACTGTAGTCCGCAAGCTAACTATACCGACCGAG
>NW_019765389.1:0-512 GCF_002891405.2 Cryptotermes secundus | reverse complement strand
GGGATTTTACCTGGGTTTTACGTGGTCGGACCGAGTAAAACCAAGAAAAATCTCAATCAAGACAGTCGTTGTCCAGGCCGAGTTTCGAATTAAACCACATCAGACGAATTTACGAAATGTGCAGCGTCTGATTTTAGACATGGCCTCTCTAACCTAATATTTCCCGGTCCACTAACTGGTATGAGGATTATAGGGTACGTGTGGGTTAGCACAGGGCCTAGTTTCATTGCCGTTGCCTTCCCTATAGTCAGCAAAGCAACTGCAGTCACTGCCCCGCTACTACTTTCTGTTCTTCTCAATCATTTCCCCTCACGCACAACCCATAGACCAGGTGCAGTAACACAACCAATGTTCTCTGTTGTGACGTTTCGTACGTCATTAGATGAAGCAGCAAGCTTGCCAATCTAAGGGTGAAATTGTTTCCTAAACACATGAGCCCATAAATGGTAAAACTGTCATTGTGAAGTAAAGACATTTCAAAATATAGGTAAGGCAAAGCTATCCCTATAACA
>NW_019765388.1:0-512 GCF_002891405.2 Cryptotermes secundus | reverse complement strand
TGCCTATTATCCTCAATTGGTGCACAACACATAAAATTCAGGAAGTTTAAACATTTCACAATAAGGAGTGATATTTTATCAGTATTCATTGTACGGCCCGGAATCATTTTATTTGGCACTGAACAATATTGTGACATGTCTGCGTTGTCTGTTGAGTGGTTACGGCTTGATAAACAAGTTTCTGCAGAAACAGACACACACACGAACAATGCAGGGCAGTTAGAAGCAGTGTTTTCTATGAAGCCTGTGCCGGGTTATATACCGAGAACCTCTGGACAAAATAAGTTAGCCATCATGTCACAATATAATTATGAGCTAAAAGAAGTGGGCAGGAAGCAGTTACGGCCTATTTCAAGACATTATTCTGGCATTCACCCATAACTCTTATGACAATATGGTGTTCCTGCAACAATGAGGTAGACTCAAGATCACTTTGACATAATCTAGCCTCCCAGTCATATTTCAAAAAGGCATTACTTTTAAATAACTACCTTATGGATCTCTCATTCTGG
>NW_019765387.1:0-512 GCF_002891405.2 Cryptotermes secundus | reverse complement strand
GTTCAAGCAAGCTAATACAGTTCATGCCTTAGACCGCGCGGACTGTGAGCCATATAGCTGAACTAAATCGGTTAGGAAACACGGCTGAAGTCTCGGTGTCCTAATCCGAATAGCCAACATAGGGTCCGATATGTCAGAACCATAGAGAATTCTGGATGATTTTAGTTATTCCAGTGCACCTAACATGCCTCTTTGCTACATAAATGCTCATGAATACATTCAAACATCCCTGCATACCATTCTGCAGTTCTGTCTTCATGATCTCCAGTCTAGAAGCCCCTAAATCTGTAGGAAGGGGTGATGGGTCCTTATGAGGAGCAGAAACATGCATTCCTCAAGCACACCATAGGCTCAATACTCAACTGGAAATAGTAATTAATATTCCTTAAGTTTCCCAGTAATTTTATGTTTACAATTTAACACTCTTTCTTGTAAGATATGAGGTTAACGGCCTCCGTAGTCTAGACGTAACGTTCCCACCTCATGACTCCTAGTACGCGGGTTCAAATACG
>NW_019765386.1:0-512 GCF_002891405.2 Cryptotermes secundus | reverse complement strand
TTGTCCTTTTCAGCCAGATTTTGGTACAAAGGGAATTGATATCAGTTACTATAGAATCTCAGTTTCATGCATTGTCTTACATGTGGTTTTAATACTGTGGCGTATAGACGCGTTGCTAAGCACTGACTCAGTAAACAGCGGCCGTTGATAGGTAACGCCCGCAACATGCATGCACGCAACAACAGAAAACCGACGTTTTCTACGTGGTCAACGCTGTGGTCGTTGCTGTGCAAAAGCGAGGTAAACACAACTCTGTAACAATAGAGGAATTGTAAGAAAACTGTGTTTTCTGTTGGAGCCGTCCCGATGCTATAATAACGAGGATCCAAGACCGGCTGAAAGAATTGACGGAGCCTTTTGAGATGGCAATCCAAGAAGACTGAAAAGAGTTGGTAAGAAAGGAATTAGGCTGTGAAAAGAAGATTTCATGTATGTTGCAGTTACAGTGAGACCTTTATAATTACTGCGTTGAAATCCGTTGCCAGGATAAGACTAGTGAAGACTGAGAACCC
>NW_019765385.1:0-512 GCF_002891405.2 Cryptotermes secundus | reverse complement strand
CTTAGTAATAGAAAAAGTGCAGTGGGGAAGATTGTTGGGTTCGTTCTCAGCCACTTTAATATTGCAACAATCTCTCGGATGCCCATTCGATTGAACTGGCACAGAGGAAAAGCAACTGACTGACAGGCATTCAGACATCCGTACACAGTAGAGATGACCCTGGCTGAACATCCACTATTTCCTTCCAGGTTAATGATGTTCGTTTCAAAAAGGCCACTGACACTCAATTCCATATCCCGTCTGACTTTTCGTTCAAGATTTGATAATTATCTAATCATAATTAGCTCCCAGTCATACACACCAAAAAGATAAATAACAAAATATTCAAATAATGCAACAATTAACAATAGAATGAACAGTTACTAATAAATTCTGCTATAACAATAGAGTCGCTACAGAACCTTTGGGACACCCGGTAGCGTAATTGGTTCAGGCACTATGCTACAGGCCGGAAGGCCGCGGGTTCGATTCCCGAGGAGGTCATTCGATTTTTCACTTGACCTAATCATTCG
>NW_019765384.1:0-512 GCF_002891405.2 Cryptotermes secundus | reverse complement strand
TCTATGTGATAACCCAATGGCTTTAAAATGCGGTTGAAATATGACTGTAACATGTGGTCAAGTTTGAAGCCGATTTAAGGATCAACACATTTCATTCAAGGTACGAGATATCGCCCTTATGAGCTTTAACCATTTTGTTTGATAACGTGTGTCTTTGTCTCTTAAGATTTCAAGCTCAGTAACTACTTGTGATTTTGCGACAACAGAAATATATGTTTCCGTGGAAATATTTTTAAAATAAAGACGCTTATCCAGTAAAGATAATTAGAAGGAGCCAACTATATTTTCTAAACCATTTGTCTTGGTCTGCCCTTTACGCTAACGCTTCTTTAATTACAATCTACCTATAAGACCCTGCATGGCTCATGCCTATCTTACATTTGTTATTCCGGGCGGGTTACTGCGCACATTACAGCATGAAGAACAAAGTATGACGGATGTCTGTGAACAGACGTTGTAACAAATGAGATTATTTAGATAATGAACGGTTCTATGTAAGATTTGAGGTTTTC
>NW_019765383.1:0-512 GCF_002891405.2 Cryptotermes secundus | reverse complement strand
TTTATCTTGTTTCTCTCCACATTACTTGCTGCAATAGACGCACTAACATATATCTTCTGACACTAATAGCTTCTTCATACGCTGAATTAGTGGAGATGATATTTTTGTGCTCCCTATACAAATCCACTTTGCTGTCGGGATAAAAATATTGTCATCCATTTAGCACAACTATAAATTTCTCTCGACAATCCTAAACAGTAGTTAAGTAAACTATATGTAAAGTCATATTTGTATGTTTCTGTTGCCTCTAACCGCAGTAAAATTCAGTCCGAGTAGAATAACAAACTTGTCATCCATTTAGCACGCCAGAAGGAACAAGTGAATCATCTGCGATCTCTTTGTTTCTATCGCAGTCTTATTAATTGTACTATAGGAACAGAAAACGTTGTCCCATCTGACGTGTTAAAACGGCAGAAAGGTAAAGCTATTCGTGTAACAGGCCGTGCAGGCCCATACAGTTGTGAGACTTCAAGGCTCCCACATTTTCTAGATAATCGGCTCACAGATGGCGG
>NW_019765382.1:0-512 GCF_002891405.2 Cryptotermes secundus | reverse complement strand
GGTTTCATTGTATGCAACTTTTTCTTTTCTTCCCATTTTTTTTCCTTCCATTTACAATTAATTACGCACGAGTTGGATTCCCGTTGCTTGTCTGTTCGCCCAAGAATGTCCGGAATGGAATTTGAGTTTCATCCTTGCATGGTTAGTCAAGCAGAATTGGTATGCCCAATTTTCTTACTAACAACATTACACGTCTACACAGAAAACAAAGAAGAAACAAAAAAATAAGAACAGAAAATCTTTACTGTCTGCTATGGGCCTATAATGCTTTGTCAGTTATGCTTGCTGACAGAAACAGTTGCAGCTAGGCTAGGATTACAGTGAGGCTCAGAAGTTTGTCACTTTAGACTCTAAAGTTGGAGTCTGAAATTTAGAGAGTGCAGCATGAAGAGAACATTTTAAAAATATGACGATGTCTCTGCACAGAAAAGTGGGTTATAGCCAAAGATTCTGTGGGTAGGTTTCTGAAACTGATCACACCGTTATAACAAGAAGTTCTGGGAAGAACTAAT
>NW_019765381.1:0-512 GCF_002891405.2 Cryptotermes secundus | reverse complement strand
TCGAACATTCGGTCCCGTGTTCATCGATGGTCCAACTGCTGATGTTTGCTGAGTGATGAATTTTTCCCTTTCCTGGTGGGATAATGCCTGGCATTCCATCAATTCAACCTCGTTTCAACAAGATAGTACCAGACCTCACACCAGCAATGCCGTACTCGCTTTGTTTATGACATTTTCGAGGAAAGAGCAATGTTGAACCGATAGGAACCGAACCGAAGGATTTTCATCGACATCACCGATTTCAGAACTTTGTGATTATGGTAGAGAGCTTCAGAAAAAGCCGGACGCCCTTCTGGAACTGAGAACTGCCATCCAATGAGAGACTGAAACCGTTTCAACAGAAAATCTCACCATGGTTCCGAACAGTTCTGTTCTTTTGCATAAGGAATATGTTTCAGTGCAACGAACAGATCTCCCAAGTGCGTAGAACAACGTATGTTTCATGTAATTGCGTTCAACAATAAATAAATTACACGTATTTTAAAGTGTCAGATTATAGGAAAAATAAATAA
>NW_019765380.1:0-512 GCF_002891405.2 Cryptotermes secundus | reverse complement strand
TTTTTTTTGTTCGTTAAAGACGATACCGGTAATAGGGTTGAATATTGTCCTTACAGTAACAGACGCTGTAATCTGGCCAAGTTTTATTTAAAACGTGTTGGACTGTTAAGTCTCTCGACTCTGCTATCAGTTCTCATCTCTCTGGCCCGATTAGATGGGTGTAACGTTCATATATACTTCTCTTTGGCCCTGGGTGACACAACTGATGCAAGTGACAAACCTAAATTCCCGTAAAATATTTGAACGACAAAACTAATGTCATTATCGAATTACTTTTAGGAAGTGCACAACTGCTGTGATCTCGTATAAAAGGCTGTCAGCAGCTCTCGCACGATATGTCCTATCTTGGAGAAAGTGAGCGTGACCACAGACGGATCGCCAAATTTGACTGGTAAAACCTCAGGGCTTTTAAAAAACATGCAAGATGCTACATATACAACGTGTCATAATCTGGAAATATCGTATTTTCATGTCATTCACTAGGAGGTACTCTTGAGCGTGAACCATGTGAT
>NW_019765379.1:0-512 GCF_002891405.2 Cryptotermes secundus | reverse complement strand
TCATACATTCAACACATGTATGACAATACATAAATAGATAGCTAAATTCTTTGAACTAAAAAATTAAAGTCACTTGATGATTCTTGGTTAAAAATCTTTCATTTCAAATGTCATTAAATCCCAACACTGGTTTCCATAGTACAGGGAGGACCTTTATTTTGCTGACCAGTTCCATGGCTCTGTGCTTCATGGCGACTAGGGCACTGCCTGCCACGTGCGAATACGTATTTTTCCGATGAATCAGCATGCCTCACATCCAGTAACTTTTGAAATGAAGCAGTTACAATTCACAGATCAAAAGTGGTGTTGAAAATGCTGTTCCCCTACATGTAGATACCTTTCAAGATTAATTATTTCATTAAAAACACAGCTACAACAAACCTTCTTGCACTTACAGTTTACTAGACACCACCTTTCCCTGGATGAAGTGGGACTTTGTGGGTTACATGTAGATTCTGTGAATTCTAGCTGCAATTATTTTGTGTATATATGTATCGCTGCAATTATTTTGT
>NW_019765378.1:0-512 GCF_002891405.2 Cryptotermes secundus | reverse complement strand
ATGAGTGGAGGGTGATGATTAGCTCTTGAGCCGCAACGTTCCCGCAATCAATGTCGGATTCTCCCGGGTTCGAACCTGGGATGGATCTGCCGTCAGTTCGCCCTAAAATGTCGATCCCGGGGTGATCAGTCCTGTTCTCGACAATTTTCGGCAGCGGGCGTCCCTGTCGTGGACTAGTGTCTATCTTCACCACTTTCCCTCACACTCGATGACGTGTTCGTCACAGGACGGATGTACTGGTTCCCAAATCGACACGTGCCTCCATATATCTTGAGTACATCAACCCCCAACATGTCACATTACTCCCATCTCTAGACGAACTCTCAAAATCCGTGAGTACAAATTTTCCTACCATAAATACCGCCACCGGAGCTACCATGAATTTAAGTTTACTTCCAGTGATCCCTCTTGTAGTTGTCTATGTCATCCGAATTTCGGATGTGTCAGTCTCTAGCTTCTTCCCTCTTAAACTGACTTTTGTGATTAGTTCCTTGTGTTTGAACACAGGCAGA
>NW_019765377.1:0-512 GCF_002891405.2 Cryptotermes secundus | reverse complement strand
CCTTTGCTAGCTTGCAAGCATTGCGTTGCTAGCTTGCTAGATTTGTGTTTCTACCTTGCTAGCTTGGCGGTGATAGCGTGCTAGCTTTGAGTTGCCAGCGTGCTAGATTGCTAGACTTGCGTTTCTAACTTGCTAAATTTCCGTTGTTATCTTGCTATGTTAGATTTTCTAGCTTGCTAGCTGTGCTTTGCAAACTTGCTATTATTGCGTTGCAAGCTTGGTTGAATTACGTTGCTAGTTTGGTAGCTTTGGGTTGCTAGCTTACTAGCTTTGCGATTTAGCTTGCTTACTTTGCGTTGCTAGCTTTCTATCTTTGCGTTTCTAGCTTGCTAACTTTGCGTTTTTAGCTTGCTAGCATTTCGTTGTTAGCTTGCTAGATATTCGTTGCTAGCTTGCCAGGTTTGTGTTGCTAGCTTGCTAGCTCTGCTTAGCTAGTTTGCTAGTTTTTGTTGCTAGCTTACCAGCTTTGGTTGCGATCTTGCTAGCTTTATGTTGCTAGCTTGCTAGCTTTG
>NW_019765376.1:0-512 GCF_002891405.2 Cryptotermes secundus | reverse complement strand
TTAGATTCCCGATGACCTGATATCACAGAGTTCCTCGTTATGTATTTTCTGATATACATCATTTACCTCAACCCTCTGATTTACGAAATATTTTGTTTTAAAAAACACCAATTTTAATATTATTATCGCCGCGAAACCCAACCTTGAGAACTGGCCGATCCTGAACAGGAAACGAGATATTTTAACTTAATTATAATAAATTTATCGCCGGAGAAGAATCTCACTGTCGTAGTTTGCGTCATAGCATCGTCTAATCTGATAAGAGATCACCGACGTTTCGGGGGAACATCCTACACCTTTCTCTACCATCGAGATGGGAACAGTATGTTCCTCTGAGCCGCTGCTAACCACATACGTGAATGCTCCGAAATTCGGCAAAATTTCTTGATAAGAACTTAACATACTCATGACAAATTAAATAAAAATTAATTCATGGCTTATATAACGTATTAAGACTTAAGCAAAAGAATGCTTAAGAATACTGCCCTTCATGACGTTAAAAATATTTTTTT
>NW_019765375.1:0-512 GCF_002891405.2 Cryptotermes secundus | reverse complement strand
CCCTCACGTTCGTAGCCTACTTTTCAGTTTTGTCTGCCATATGTCCATGATTTGCGTGTCTCCTCCATAGCGTGTGGTGTTGTCTTTACTAGTCTATTTCTATGTTTCACGGTCTGTAAGAAATTTGGCCATAACTGATTCAGTACTCATTCTCAGAAAACAAAGTCCTATATTTCATTCGAAGTGTAGGATTGATTAAGTGCAATATTAATCAAAAGCAAGAGCACAATAGATCATTAAAAGTCGCAGTGCAAGGGTCTGATTATTATACATTTATTCTTCATTCATTCATCCATTTAATTATCCGATACCTGTATAAATATCTCTTTAGGCGTTCCTATTCTCTCATGCTCTATAACGTACCATTAAAATCCGGATCATTATACTTGGAGTAGACAGTAGTCAGAAATATACTTTCTGACTATAATATCTATCATGAAGAGGGCGTCTGTTTGTTTGTTTGTTTGTTTGTTTATTTGTTCTTTATGCATTTCCACATCGTTTGCACCCAC
>NW_019765374.1:0-511 GCF_002891405.2 Cryptotermes secundus | reverse complement strand
CATGTAGACCCGTTGCTAAGTAATGACTCTGTAAACAAAGCCCGTTACTACGCAACAAATTCCTAACGCACTGGAAAGCGGTTTCAGTTTTACCGAACAGTGATATGTTTTATTTGGTTAGTTCTTGCCCCATCCGCCCCCTGACTTGGGCATATTAGTGAATCGTCATTTCAATGGGGCTGCTCCCAGTAGCCACACGATTCAACGACAGTTCACCAAGAGGCTTACATTAACTAAGTTTTGTATTGGCGATATTTTGTGAGTGCTGATGCTGTTTAGATGCGCGATATATTACAGGCAGGAGCGTAAACTACAGACTAAACACTCTGAGATCATAGCGACGGAATTGTGCCTTGAAGCTCCATTACGTAATCGCAAATTCCCCAAATTATACGTCGGGATTAAACCATGTGACTTTACTTCCACAGTTATTTGGTGACTGCGCCCTTCTATTCAGTTAACTCTCCTCCACTTAGTAACTACGAGGCCGCGCCATAGCTCAAGCGGTTAG
>NW_019765373.1:0-512 GCF_002891405.2 Cryptotermes secundus | reverse complement strand
GAATTACTTTACATGAAAAACAACGGTTCAAAATACGAGCTGAAACTTAGAGATGCAATATGTGTGTGGGGTACGGAGCCTGGTGGCATGTGGCAGAAGCTGCTGGCATGCTAGTTATGGAGCCTGGCACTAAAGGGTTAACTCATGTAGGTACATTAACCTATGCACATACATAAATATTATAAACCATTAATTTATTCGTGTACAGCACAGCACCAAGTAAGACACCTGTATTCAGAAGGCTGAAGCTTGTAAAAAGATGAAAGATATGAAGTTCTTAATGCAGTAAATATCTTCTGGGATATGGCACCATGTTGTTTGCTGGACAGATACCAACATTTCAGAGGAACCTGCTACCCCTTGAGGACGGAAGAGACTGGACCATCTACTGCTTCTGTGTAGCTTCATGTCCCAGAAGACAGTAATCTTGGAAAAATATGAAGAAAGCCATTTTTGGGATGTGGCTTTCTTCATAGTCACCGTCGTGAAAACCTCAAATCTTGGGAAAATAT
>NW_019765372.1:0-512 GCF_002891405.2 Cryptotermes secundus | reverse complement strand
CCCTCTTTACCTAACAATCGAAAGGAGAAATTTTACCTGTGCGAACATGTAGCACACATGAAAGAAATGACAAATGCGTACAAGATTTCAGTTGGAAAACTTGGAATGAAGAGACTTTTAGGGAGATGTATACGTGGATGGAATAATATTTAAAATAGTAATATAGAATCAATGTACGAGGGCTTAGAATAAATTTATATGGCTATGGATACTCTATAATTGCTGGATCCTGTGTACAGAGTAGTAAAGAATGTTCAGTCTAAAGAGAACGAAGGGAGGTGCATTGGCCAGACGAGCGGCTGTAAGCTTCTGAATAAGGATTTTGTTCAACGCAATTTGCTGCATATGAACGCCCTCTTTACATTTAGCAGGAGCGTGGATAATTGGGTCGGTAACTCATCGGCTAGAACCTGTGCGAGATGGCTTCACTTCATAGCGAGAGCTTCCTTTCTACCGTCACTTGCAGATAGAAATTGGGGGGGAATCAATCTTTAGTATCTTTTGTCTTCAGT
>NW_019765371.1:0-512 GCF_002891405.2 Cryptotermes secundus | reverse complement strand
ATATTTCCCATGTTTCATAGAATAAACAAGGATTATTTACCTGTGCATCGTTAATCAGTTGACAGTTGTAGTTGTGACAGACTGAATTTTTGTGCTGTAGGAACTGGATTTTGAAATATTTAGTCAAATTTAAGCTTCATAATTTCAATAAGTGCGTTAAATTCTTCTACAAAAACGTTAAAATCTCGACATTTCCTTGTGTTTCTGTAGCTTTCACTTGGACTAGAACCGAATTTCATAATCGTACAAGACTTTGGCCTTCTGTGCCTTTTGGTTAGATGCCTCAGAAACGTAAGTTATTATTCGTTATTATGCAGACATAACAGTCTCCAGTCAGCAGGATTCCATTCAGGATTTATATGTCTCTCCGTAGAAGTTTGTAACTCGCAACATGGGTCCTGATTCATTTTCACAGTGACGTTTAGATGGCAATAAACATACCTCAAAAAGATATAAGATTATGATAGGGGATAATTTATTTTATGTGATCTTGATAATATTTGTGGAAAATA
>NW_019765370.1:0-512 GCF_002891405.2 Cryptotermes secundus | reverse complement strand
CGTTTGACCCAGCCACCGGAAAAACAAGAAATAGAAAGTTCAATGAGAGCGGAGTTCGTGTGTTAAACCCGCCATTGAATTCGGCTGCAGCTGTGGCGTGGGGCGTGGAAGTATCAAAAGTCGGTGCGCGGCTCATTACTGCTCATTGAAATCGACAGCAAAAAGGCCAATGATGCTCTATTTAAAGTGCGTTTGAATTAAAATTGTGATCAGTATTCGCATAGGTCCCCAGTTGGACATTATCCAGAACCCGTCTAATTCGCTGAACAAGTTCGCACATTATTTATCTAACATAAAACGTAATAATATTCTTTCATGTACTCTTGAGTTTACCAGATAGTTCTTGTTTAGAGGTGTATGGAACAAAATTTAATGTACAACTCATTTCCCATATATGCTACATGTCCAACCCATTTCTGTTGATTTGAGAAAATAATAGACATGTTAATATCACGTGTCCCTGGTTTCGTGACTAATAATAACGGGTTATGGATTGGATGATTGGATTTATT
>NW_019765369.1:0-512 GCF_002891405.2 Cryptotermes secundus | reverse complement strand
GTAGCAGCAAGTGGTCATATTTCAGGTCTAATCAGCTTCATCCGCATGAAAGTGTTCCCGGTAGACGCACTGGACCCACTGGACTGGAAGATGGAAGGGTCCCTGAATGGACTTGGCAGGGTGACCGTGACGAGATAAACCCCCCAAAACCAGGGAGCTCACTCTGCAGTCCTTCACTCTATTCGACTCCAAATTTCTGTAAGTCTAAACGAACTAACCATATTGGACCAAGCAACTAGTTTTAACCAAATTTTAAAACATTAAACTTGGAGTCAAAACAAGTCGCAGAAGTAGAATACAGACGGTTCTGACAATGATGTACAACACTCAGGATTACTGGGCTTTTGGATATTTCCCAACGTCTGGTATTCTAAAGAACAAGCGTTGTTTAGAATACTAGACAATACTCAAGTCCAAGAATCCAGCAATACCGAAAGTTGTATCAGACTTGCGCGGAAATATTCAGTAATATTTAGGAAACGCTACGGAAACTTCGGAAGATCAGGCCGTTT
>NW_019765368.1:0-511 GCF_002891405.2 Cryptotermes secundus | reverse complement strand
CGAAAAGTTCAAATATTTGGTCGTATAAATGGGTTGTTCATCATGGTAATGCTCTTTTCAGCTCAGCGTTTTCGGCAAAACGGATATGTAACGAAGAAAAAATACCATTGCTGATTTCTCTTCAATTGGCTTTTTCTTGTTCCCAAAATGAAACATCTCTTTGAAAGGGCCGTATTTTGAATCATTTGAAGACGCACAAAACATTCTGCGCATGGCCGAGATGTTGAAACATATATATAAAGTCACAGATTATGTTACCATGCTCGCTAAGTGTCTGCGAGATACTTGTTGCAGAGTGATACCTGTTGTCCGGTGTTCAGGCCTCTGACTCAGGAAGACTAATCCCTTTTCCAAATTCACATGTAAAAATAATGTGGCATGACATTACATTCGAAATATATGATGAAAACTGTATATATGTCTAGAGCATTTTCATATATTTGCAGTTTAGAAAATGAACCTTGATTTAAGTTTAAAACATAGAAGTACAACTTTAATGTACATAGAGGGT
>NW_019765367.1:0-507 GCF_002891405.2 Cryptotermes secundus | reverse complement strand
TTTTTTGGATTTGAGGCCGTATAGTCTGGTAGAAGATTACTGATGTTTCGGAGGAACACACTACCTTTATCTTCAGGGCCGAAGAGTATGAAGGAAACTACTGCATGTTCCTTGCATGTCCGACTTATTTTTCGACCCTGAAGTTGGAAACAGTCTATTTATCCGAAACGTCTGCAAACTGTTACCACTTTATGCTGCCTTATATCCAAGAAGACAGTGGTGTTCATAACTCCATGTGTATATGAACTCTGAAGAGGAGAATAACATTGGACATATCACATAAAGGAAAGGATCACTTAGGAAACCAAGGCGTAGATGGGGGATATTATTAAAATTGATCTTAGAGAAATTCCGTGTCAGAATATGGACTGGATTCATCTGGCTCAGGGTAGAGCCCAGTTGTAGGTTCTTGCGAACACTATCAACAGTCATGTCCTGCAGCATGAACACAAAAATAAATACGTGATGATAGTAGTAGTAGTAGTAGTAGTAGTAGTAGTAGTAGTA
>NW_019765366.1:0-511 GCF_002891405.2 Cryptotermes secundus | reverse complement strand
AAAAAAAATAAAATAAATGTAAGTTCTACACTAACTCCATGTTTACCCTAAACTGCTGTTATTAATCTCTTTGCTGTAATAATTAGTTTTACCTGATTCTGTCCAAGTAATCCTCCCTTGCTATGATCAAGTGTTCTTGAATTCATTTTGTAATTATTTTCAAACTGCTGTCAATAACTCGGAATATACAACATTGAAGGACTGAGTGATAATGAATAGGAGCTACAAAGGGTATGGAAGGAAGTGGTCATGGCCTACTTTAAGACACAAGCCCAGGATATATCTGGAGAGATTGTGGAACACTACAAAGAAAACTGTCATGAGTCGCAGCAGAGCACAAACCAGGCAGCTCCTGAATACATGCAACAAGTATTACTGCCTGAACCAACTTGTACAGCAACCTCAATTTAAACTTCGTGCTCTTAGCGTGTAAATTACAATTATTTTATAACATTCAGCTGTAGATGGAACAGGCCAAAGGGCCTAATGCTTGAAGTACAAGAAGAAGAAG
>NW_019765365.1:0-511 GCF_002891405.2 Cryptotermes secundus | reverse complement strand
CTGTATATTCTGTTGTTGCAGACATAAGAAAACACTGCTGCCACAGTTCCTCAACTGTTGTGTTTGTTCATCAGGATTGGTTCTGTACATTTGCGGCTGTATGACTGGTGCTCAAATTGCCTAGTAATGGACATATCTGTGACATTTCTCTGATTCCAGTATTCTGACTTTCAAGTGTCATGTCACAATATGCTTCAAAGTCATACTGTAATAAAGCATTACATTAAAAAAGTGCAATATACTGTTTCCTTTCCTTACCATGATTGTGTTCTGAGGCCATGGCTGATTGATAAATATGGAAGTTTAAATGATGTACCTACTCTCTGATGAATGTTTCTTGAGATACAATAGAAACTCATTTATAACTTCATGTAAAGTCATTGTTAAACGACAATTGAAATGGTTTCGATAATTTTCTACGAAATATTGTAATACCAAATTTAATAAAAATGTATCCAGCAGTTCTCAAGTCATTGCATGCCTACAGAAGGATGGTCAGCCTCACTGAACT
>NW_019765364.1:0-511 GCF_002891405.2 Cryptotermes secundus | reverse complement strand
TTTTATATCAGAAATGAGATCTGCGATTGTAGAATTACATCATAAATCAAATGAAGACATTTTAGAATAATTAAAAATCCGGTCAGTCACCAGATGTATACACAGTTACCGGTCTAACTGGAAACTTCGTATAGGAAAAATGGGAGGCACAGAAATACAGGGATGATGCACCGTGAGCGGATGGCATGAAATCGTAACACGCCAGACGATCTACCACAGGACAATGCGATGACAGAGAGTAAGAGATGCAGGCAACAAATTCTGAAGAACTCTCTGCAAATAATTTCTTCCGTTCACTGTACGGTCATCGTAAGATCAGTCAGTGGCATTGCCTTTAATATTATGTCCAGCAAGATGCCACATATAAACGTGAAACATGTATGTGAAATCAGAAATTCCAATTTTCACCTAGTAAAAAAAAGTAAAAGTAAAGCTATCCCTATAACAGGCCGCGAAGGCCCACAGAGCTGTGAGACGTTGAGGGTCCCACATTATCTGGACAATCGGCTCA
>NW_019765363.1:0-510 GCF_002891405.2 Cryptotermes secundus | reverse complement strand
CATATACACGGTGCCAAATCCCAGAAGACTGCTTTCTTCAAGCCGTGCATTGGCCGTCATTTAAAGACTTATATTTCCTGGGATATAACGCCATGTAGTCTATTGAAAGTCAACAGATTTATAAAAGGTACATATCACTTCCATCTTCAGGGTTGAAAAGTAATCCAAGCGAGAAAAACAGGCAGCAAGCAGAGCATTACTTACTGCCTGCTTCATGCCGGCTTATTTCTTGGCTTGCTCTTCAACATCGAAGATGGATCCCAAATGTTCCTCCGAAAGACCAATTGACTTTCAGCGGAGTACACAGAATTTTATCTCAGAAGACAGAACCTTCAGAACCATTGATGTGAGAACCTCTGATCCTAAATCTCCGCAATTCAGTTCCGTCCAACAATGGTGCAGGCACCTTGAAATTCAATGTCGTAATTGGACAAAACGGTTCCCATCTGACGTCATATCAAGCAGAGTACTACCCAGCGAATAACTACAGTTACATGCACAATTATCTGT
>NW_019765362.1:0-511 GCF_002891405.2 Cryptotermes secundus | reverse complement strand
GTCATCTCCAGGTCACGAGCTCTGTTTTATTTTATTTCTTGTGACCAAAGAATGATGTATCAATAATAATAACATACTAATATCTCCTGCGGTAAACTTCTACCAGACTATACGATGTCACACCGCTATGAGGACCTCAAATCCGACACTTTTTATTGTACTACCACTTACGTGTGTTGCGTTATAAGCCTTGATCTATGGTTCACTACCGTAACAAGTGTTCAGATGTACCAATTACTGATAACTTACAACTTCCAAATTTCAAAGGGCATCTCTGAGTGTCCATAGGGAAGTCCTCCAGGTTCATGGGGCAGCCAGCCTTAATTGTCAGCCTGTCAACACAGAAAAATACGTTAGGAAACGTACAACAAGTTGGGGTCGGGGGCACGCGGTAGCGTAGTTGGTTGAGCCAATATGCTACAAGCCGGAATATGTCGGGTTCGATTCCCGATGAGGTCACTGGAGTTTTCAATTAACCTAATACTTCCAGCCGCACTATAACCCTGGGGTG
>NW_019765361.1:0-511 GCF_002891405.2 Cryptotermes secundus | reverse complement strand
TTTAACTCCAGGGAACTGTACCAAATTCCCTGGGACGTCATAAGCCTGTGTCTACTCCTGAGCAGGAACGGCAACTGGTAGACCATTTGAGGGAGCTAGACAAGAGATTCTATGACATTACCAGGAAACAGCTCATGATTTTAGCTTACGAGTTTGCCGACAAGAAAAAGATTGAACATAGGTTCAACAGGACTGGGAGACTAGCGGGAAAGAACTGGGCACTGGCCTCATGCAAGAGGCAAAATCTAACGTCACGCACTCCAGAGAACTGTAGTCTAGGGAGAGCAATTGGACTCAACAAAATCCAATGTGAGCAATTTCACAATAATTTGGTCAGTGTGCGCTGAGAAAATGTTTCCAGCTCATCGTAAATTCAATATGGACGAGTCTGGTATCTCGACAGTACCCAATCGTGTCCCAAAGGTCCCAAAAGAGAAAGAAAATCGTCTGCAAAGAGACATCAGGCGAGAGAGGGCAGACAGTAAGTGCAGTGTGCTGCATATTTGTTCCT
>NW_019765360.1:0-511 GCF_002891405.2 Cryptotermes secundus | reverse complement strand
ATGTATTTTATAATGTAACAGTTATCAAGTATCCAGCTTTACTATAGTAATCATGTGTTTAGCCTGATGATGGCTTTAAAATCCAAAACATGTAGCTAAGGTAATTTTAACCTGGACCATTATGTTGTGTTACGATGGACTCCAATAAAGAATTGTAAAAACAGTGATGTTTGGTATTATAGTTAAGTTATAACATGCAATTAAAACTGGGGCATTATTTCAGAAACAGCCTGCACATAACTTCCTCAAAGTTTCAGAATATATTTTCTGTAATGAAACTGGCATGCAGTCTGGGATGAGAGACTTCTCACTCTTTCTATATAGATCTTTAACTTTTAAATATTTACAACATTCTGGATAATTTCCTTTGGTCATCAAAATATTACACAGAGAACTACAGGAAAACCCTAATGCAGCCTACAAAGTCTGAGAAATTGTTGATATTTAAACCTAACAACAAGAGTTTATTTATTTAACAACACTTACTTACTTACTCATGGAGCTGAGCCCT
>NW_019765359.1:0-511 GCF_002891405.2 Cryptotermes secundus | reverse complement strand
TTACTCTTTCACGAAGCAAGAAGAGGGCTCGTATTCAAGTTTTCGTCCGGGACGGAAGGATATTTTTGTATATCTGAAAATTTGCCAAATCTCTTTGCATTTACGTCAATAACAAGCCACTGAAAGCAACATAAGTGTACTGTAGCTCTCAGTTAATTCTGTTATGCCGTTCATCCAAAGTCTATCTCAGAATTCTCACGCTTTGTAGTTCTGAACGAATTCTTCCTGTCTGCTTGTGACCGGCTTTGGGTGAATAGCAGAATATAATTCATTGGATGTTATGTTACTTTGCGTCCACCCATATACACTACAGCAATGTTACCTCTTACCCAGTTACCCAGTATTGAACAGTAGTGTTTTATTTCCACCTCACCTGAGGATGGAAACAGAACCAGTTTCCGAAGCGCTGTGTCTTCTAGTTTCTAGAATACCGGACGATTGACAAAATTTAAAAACCCAGTAGTTCTGAGTGTTATTCGCCTACTTCAGAACGCTTTAGAATCTGGGAGCA
>NW_019765358.1:0-511 GCF_002891405.2 Cryptotermes secundus | reverse complement strand
GTGGAATGAAAATTGGCAGGGGAAACCGAAGTACTAGGAGAAAACTTGCCCCCTTGACACTCTGTTCACCACAAATCCCACATGACTTGACACGGGCTCGAACCCGGGTCGCCGCGATGAGAAGCTCGTATTGTAGTTTTTGTGGGTTATCCAGCTGTTTTATTTGGATGTCCTAGAAGGATTTCTTGCACATATTTTCCTTATGTTTTCCTTGGTTTGCTGGTTTGTGGCCTGTGGCTGGCCTGTATATTTTATTTGGGAGGAAGTTTGTTGTATGGTGGTCGACAATAACGGTCATTTGTTGTAGGTACGCCGAAAGCAAAGTCAGATCTACAGAGTGCAACAGGATGCTCTAATTTAATATTATATTTAGTGATGTTCATACAAAGTAAAAAATAGTAAATATAGCGTTTTATTTTCAATCTCATCAAAACAAAATTAGTATTAAATATTTACATTAAAATTCTTCTTGGGGCGGCAGATTTTCAAAAATGTCAGGTGAAGCTCCAAT
>NW_019765357.1:0-511 GCF_002891405.2 Cryptotermes secundus | reverse complement strand
AGAGGACACACTTAAGTCCAGCCTGCTGTGTCTTCACCAGTTTTCTGGCAACGGCATCCAACGGCGGACGTTCCCCTTCCTCTGGGTTCCCGAACTGTCCACATGCCTCAGCTACAGCAACTCCCAACCGAGAGAACGACCGACCAACCAATCAAACTACCAACTCTTTTTATTTCACTAGCTAACGGTCCTTCCTATAACATATCGGTACGGATGGCACAGAAAACACCTTCCATTGTTGCTGTTTACAGGCCGTTGCCTAGTTGTCTGTTTCGCAGTCGTTGTCTAACAACAAAGGGTCTACATGCCATAATATTAAGGAACTAGAGTAAATACGTTTGCAAATCCTAAAGGTATGTCTCGTCGTAAACGTGCTACAGAAATAATGTGATCCGTGCAGCCCTGGTGAAGATATGAATTGACCTGAAACGTAGACCTTCAAACTGTATCTCGGTCCAAGTGATACCTCGAAGTCGGGTGCCTTCAGACCGCTTGGAGGATGACTGGAATG
>NW_019765356.1:0-511 GCF_002891405.2 Cryptotermes secundus | reverse complement strand
GATCGTAAACATACTTGTTTATAAGGAATGAAATGTTCCTTGCAGCTCAAAAGTGATTAATAAACAGACTCTGTGAAAGATTGAGATTATAACTGACAAATTATACAATAAAATCTTCACACAAATAAATGAAAGGGGGCAGTAATAGTAATTGATCTGTAGGATTAGCAGTTTCTACAGTAGGAAAGAAGGCTGAATGAGTTCTGCTTTGAACTCCTTGTATTTTGCTGTACCATTCTCAAGTATCCTGCAGTTCTACCTCTTGATCAGTGCTTGTCTGCTTTTATGTATCCTTATGTGGGTCAGAGAGGTTGAAATGGGTGGACATACAATTTTACCTGTAGCAAATTTCATATGCTGACTTAAACAAAATTGGTAAGAACATGCTGAACGAATGAGTTCACATAGGATCCCCCGAAATTAAGAAATATATGCGCTCGGTAGCGTAGTTGGTTCAGGCACTATGCTATAAGCTGGAAGGTTGCGGGTTCAAGTCCTCATGAGGTCATTG
>NW_019765355.1:0-511 GCF_002891405.2 Cryptotermes secundus | reverse complement strand
GCCTGCCTCATGTCAAGACGCTGTTACGTCACAGCAGCAGGCGCACAATGGAGATGTTCACGGCGACACGTTCATTGTATATGTCGACGTAAACAGTAAATGAATAATTACTAAAATTCATTTATTATAATGACATATTCTGTAAGAGGCATTGTCTTGACCATGTTTAGATCAATGACAGAATTGTTCAGTGGGTGGGCTGCAAAAGGAGCCCCAAACACGTACTCGTGGCTGCTCTGAACGTCAGGATTTCCCTTAAGAAGAGTTCGCCTTTCAAAACTTGGATATTCAATGTGAGACATGTTTCTTCTCATTCAGTTATTTCTGTCGTGTAAAATGCAGTTTATATAAGAAAGCTTTCTGAATTGCAGGGTTTATACAGCGCCGAGTTTAGAATAGATCTAAAAGCGTCTTTTCTTTGTTTATTTGATGATTTATTTTTCAAGTGTCTAAACGATAGTTGAGAAGAAGAATGACTGAATTGTAAAAGATGTGGATGGAAGCGATCGTG
>NW_019765354.1:0-511 GCF_002891405.2 Cryptotermes secundus | reverse complement strand
AACTTCCGAAACACGGTTTGAACGCGCAGTGTATAATGAAGAGAGTAAATGATACCCGCCAATTTCTCTGGGAGTGCTATCCATGAATAATGAGAAGGTCCCTAACAAGATTTCTTTTTCAAACACAAACTGACACAAAGCTCGCAAGGGTGGAAAGGACACCCAACGGAATACACTTATTAGTAAAATGTGCTCTTTGTGATTTTTATATACATGATTGAGCTTCATTTTGAGATCTTGAAAACACAAACGTACTACTTCGAAGCTATGTGCAGCATTGACAAAAGACATAGAGTAATACGTGTATATGAACTCTACTTATAATTTGTTAAATCTGATAAATGCAGTCCAAGATCCGTATACTTCAAAAAACAAAGAACAGCAACAATATCTATAAAAAAACAAACCGAAAACCAAAAATAATAGTAGGGATACGTTTATAAATAAAAATGTGTAAATAAAATAAAATGAATATTAGATTTAATTTTACCGACCACACAACACGTTTTTT
>NW_019765353.1:0-510 GCF_002891405.2 Cryptotermes secundus | reverse complement strand
ACTACAAATGATTCATTCCATTTCAAAACACTATATTGGTCACCCCATGCTTTTCCATTTACACAGAAAACCAGTATCCTTAAACTTCTGATACCACCACAGAATGCTCTGTTTATATGGTGGTTCTTTTCTGTGCTCTTATCTGAATGCAGGCTGCACTGCAATAACAGACAAACATCTCGCATTTTCCAACACACAGAAACTCTTTTCCAGCTTCATCGCCATTTTTTAAGGCACTGCACTCATGCTGCCAACTGGTATATCATGATCATCACGATGCAAACTTGGTGATTTGCGGTTCTTTCCATGTATTAATCTTATTTGTATGCATAATACTTTGGAAAATATAGTGTTTTGAAATGGAATGAATCAATTATAGTAATCATGTATATTAACTGAGTGTAAGACATTGCAAGTCATTCTTAATTTCTGGCAATAATTGGATGAATATTTGCCTAAATTTATCAATCTAAAGAAGTTGTATTTTTTAAATTGTTTTATATTTCCTGT
>NW_019765352.1:0-511 GCF_002891405.2 Cryptotermes secundus | reverse complement strand
GGAAACCGAGAGTAACGGAGCGTCCACCGTTAGAAGCCGTTATCAGGCAACGACTGGTGAAGACTCAACAGACTGAAAAAACTTAGGTCGTGCTGTAGTGAACTGTAAAATTGTGTGAATTAGCGATAGCTCTTTAGTTATTTGTAGCAATGATCTGTAAGTAGTCAATAAATCCAATCACCAATTCAAACCCCGTCCACACTTACTTCAAACACGTGACAACATGAAACATATGAAGTGTAGACTTTTGTTCCGGAGGTATTCGTTTCGAATCTCGGGCGGGATAGCGATTCTCTTCAGGGTCTTCATTTTCTATTCATTCCTCTCAGGAAAGTTATATTATTCCCTGATCTCTTTCTTTCAAGACCTTTCCAATTCATTATTCTCCTCTCATCCGTCCGACGCTGCAAGGCCTCGGCAAATAAATAGTAATTAACGATCGAAAAATAATCGCATAATTACACTGTGTTTAAAATTGGGAATTTAATAATTTTAAAGCGGGTGGTTTTTT
>NW_019765351.1:0-510 GCF_002891405.2 Cryptotermes secundus | reverse complement strand
GTACTCCTATTTTTTCTGCAGTATCTGACGAATTTAACACATATGATGCGTTACGTCGAAACCCACGCTGATTCTCATGCTACCTGCTTTATTCTGGTTTACTGCTTGGCTTATTCTTCAACCCTGAAGATGGAGGCGATATATTCCTTCGAAACTTCGATTGGCTTTAAACCGACTAAATGACTTTGTATGCTAGAGATTAGCACCCTCAGTAAGGATTTTTGTGAGGTGAGAACTTGAAATGAATGTCAGGCTTCGTCCTATTTCATTCTAATTTTCTTCAGGATTTTCAAGGAGCACGACATCTTTATAACCTTATACCACAGTCTGTATATGGATAAATGTTGGCTCCATCCGCCAGCCACACAAATATTGTACTACACCACAACAGAGACGGCGCCTTACCAGGCCATTGCAATTGCTCCTGGCCAACCTGCTTACCATGACGTAACATAACCGTTACTATGCAACGATCGTGAGATGGGATATATCATATCCGTTTCTTGGAAA
>NW_019765350.1:0-511 GCF_002891405.2 Cryptotermes secundus | reverse complement strand
ACGGGCTCAGCAATTTTTTGTTTTGTGCGTCCATTGCCGCGGGAACGTGATTACCGAGCCGTTGTCTAGCGACGAGGGGGGATATAGATGCGAACACACAGACCGATTGGAGGAATGTATGAAGTAAGCCTATGAAATGGGCTCAAATGCCTCGATATACATACCAAGTCTCAAAGATTGGTTCAGCCATTAAAAAGTGGATTTGGGGGCGGGGACACGGACACACAGGAAGGAGATTGCATAAGCATACTTTTAGTTTTAAAAATAAGGAACGTACAAGTATGTTAAAAATGGGTGGACTGGCTGTGATAAGCCTCACTGAGATTTTCACATGGCTTACAGGTTTTTTGTTATGCATGCCATGTAAAACTGGCTCGCATTAAAGTTCTAAATACTATTATGGTTAGTCTTATATGTTGTGTCATATACCACTTTTTTTATCTATAAGAAGTTTTGGGAACATAGAATTCAGTCTTGTGTAAGACAGGAAAGATATTACACCACTTTTTTT
>NW_019765349.1:0-510 GCF_002891405.2 Cryptotermes secundus | reverse complement strand
AAGACCGTATTTTTATTACTGTCAGACAGTTGCGGGTTTGTTGATGCGCCCCTCATGCTGCTGGTCCTCGCCAACGCAGCCGCTCTCGGGTTCGAGTCCCGCGGGACTCATAAACATATTTTACTGTCCCAGGCTTGAGACTCCCCCAACCTTATTCGCCCAGGAACACGGTGGCCTTTTGCTGTCCCAGGCCTGAAACTCCCCGAACCTTAATTGCCCAGGAACACGTTGGCCTAGTCATACCCCTAGAAACTGGGTTCCGTTTTATTTAGCTCCTTCGACTCGCAGGGTTACGGTGGAGGTATTCGAACCCGCCTCCACACTGGTCTTAAGGGGTGGATTTCTTCTAAATAATATATAAGAATTAAGTTGGTACCTCACAGGAAACACATCACGTCTCCTCTACAAGGCCAACCGGTCGGTGCTGTCTGGGGAAACAATCGCTTTTTATTGTGAGAATCATGTATGCAACACACACTTGTACTCTGTAGTTATAGTGCAGAGTTTCTG
>NW_019765348.1:0-510 GCF_002891405.2 Cryptotermes secundus | reverse complement strand
ATCCTGAGGATTGAAACTTTCAGGACTAATAATGTTGTACTGCAGAATCCTGTTGCATGTAACGTATTTTCACTTCTTATTCACCTTCTCACATACAAGATTAAACATTTTTAAATTAATATTCCCATTGCTGGTGCACTAAAGGAGATCATTTAAATACTGTACATTAGAAAGATACCACATACGTGTATATAAAATCAGCAAAGACGGCTTACATATGAATGACATATAGATTGATAAAAGTAATCCGATATTTGAAACACCGCAAGAACTAAACACTAGATAGCAGCACATGCCCCAACTACCCTATAAAAGAGAGCCAACTCCAGAAGACTCATAAACCATGTGGAGGTGTCTTCGAATGCCTACACCGTAGCCCTGCGATTCGTAGGAAGCGACGAAAAGGGAACCCAGTGCCTGAAGGTATAACTTGTCCATCCTCTTCCTGGGGATATAAACACGGGAACCTGGCCCTCCAGGTTTGGGGAGTCTCAAATCTGAGACAGTAAA
>NW_019765347.1:0-510 GCF_002891405.2 Cryptotermes secundus | reverse complement strand
GCATCGATTATCACTTACTTTTGGCAGCGGTAGTTGATGAGGAGCAGCAGTAAGCAAGGTAATTAATCCTTTTACTGTGTACAGTTGGAGAAATTTGAGAAGTTATTACAGATATTAACATCACAATTAATTGTATATTAAAAAATATATTTTCCAGAAAGAAGTGTAAGAAAACGTGGATCTGCCCATTTGTTCCGACTTCATCTTTATTTTTTATATTTTTGTAATCAGGATGCCACAAATCAAGTAATATATTATGTTGCTCTGTTGTAATCATTGCTCATGCTAACACACAGTCACAGCGGCTGCGGTCAGACTCGACACCGCTCGACACTGCATCTGATCGCCGCCCCGGAGTAGATCGCTGCACTGTCCGGAACTGTGCCCGCAAGATCGCTGCCTGTATCTGACCACCACCGCCACCGCTGTAGAAAGAGTGTTACGGAAGCAGTTACAAGTAAAGGGGCAAGTGAAGTAACGTGAAGTGTCCTTGTTCGAGTGCACTGAAAC
>NW_019765346.1:0-510 GCF_002891405.2 Cryptotermes secundus | reverse complement strand
TGCAATGAGACTGATAAAGACAATTTATACTTTATTTTGCCATTTGCATTTCTTACAGAATTAATCGCACTGCATCTTATTACGAAAACCTGGTGAACAGCGTCAACGGGTGAGTCTTTGTTTTCCGTCTGTTTTCTCACTACAGATTTATTACAGATCATTTTAAGAGTACCAGACGAATTAAAGAGATAAAAACCGATATTTAAATAAGACAAACGTGTGATGCGCATGTCACAAAGCACATACATTTTTTTAAGTTGCTTGTTTAACGACGCTATCAGTATCCAGACTATATGACGTCGGAAGCAGCTGGTAGAATGAGAATTGGCACGGGAAGCCAAAATACTTGACGAAAGCCCATCCCAGTGCCACGCTAACCACGGGAAATCCTACACTGATTATCTGGGGATTGAACCCCTGCTTCTGCAGTGAGAAACCACCGACTATGCACCTGATTTATGACGGGGTCTGAAAATTTGAGGTTCAACATAGGGAAACTAATGGACTTTA
>NW_019765345.1:0-510 GCF_002891405.2 Cryptotermes secundus | reverse complement strand
TTATTCAGTATATTCACAGCTTCCCTTCATACCTGGAGGGCGTCTCCTCAGTCCTGAGCCTGTGGTGACAAGGGACCCACTGAAATTGGAAATAATAATGGAATAATATTTCCATAGATTGATTAATAAAAGGAAAGGTTCCAGGGGGAAAAAACTGCTATAAACTGATAGAAAATGTTTTGAAGATGCCTTAACAATATCATGGCGTTCATTTATTAGATACTGTTGATTTCATGGTGTATCATGTCAATATTCATTTTCCTACATTCTGGTACATATTTCCAAAATTGCTTAGGGTGAGATTTTAGATTTATATCGATCAGTTTCAATCAATGAAATCTATCGGTCTTGATGAATATTTTGATGATGATAATATAAGCAACAATCCAGTGGAAATAAATGATAAAACCTGGAATCCGGAGCAGAGTTAAGTAGTGTGGCACAACATGAAAGCAAATTCTGAAGCCAAATAAAAACAAAAAAATGTAAGTTGAAACGTGATTTCAGCTG
>NW_019765344.1:0-510 GCF_002891405.2 Cryptotermes secundus | reverse complement strand
AGTACAAGGGGCTTAGTCCCACCCCACTAGCAATAAAAAAATAAATACATATTAAATTCCAGACATAAAAACCTAAAGATGCAAATTCATCTATCATCTGCAATATTTCTTAAATCATTATGTTCTGTAGGGTAATGTGTAAGCCTTCAAGAATTCTGAATTATGACATGTGGTTTTCTAGGTGGTTACCATAATTCCTGAGGAACCTGCTACCTGCACCTTCACTTCCACCTTGTAGATGGAGGCAGCAGGTTGTTCCAACATGCTGGTAAACACCCATGAAACCATAGTATCATAAATCACATCTGGAAAGAAGAAAATCTGTTTCCCGCACAAAAAAGCGCACTGTTACTTCAAAACCAGTATATTTTCACCTGCAATACAAAAACTTGCCACCACACTCTGTCTTCAAGGCATCTGCATTCTGGATACAAAAACTGGACACATTTGATACTTCTTCAGAAATTACGAGGGGAAGTCAATAATTATCCGCAATGCAGTTGTATTTGT
>NW_019765343.1:0-510 GCF_002891405.2 Cryptotermes secundus | reverse complement strand
ACCTGTGGATCTGTAGCCAGGAACTCTAACCACTAGACCACAGAGACGATGTCTCCAGACAAATACTGGGTTAATATATTAAAATAGGTCATCACTGCCTTCTTCCAAATCCGAACCATCCCATCATACATAAGAACTTTCTAGTTTTGATTCGACACTGTACGTTTTGTATAAAGAATCAATGGATTTAGACTACTACTTGGTACGTTGAGCAGAGTTTCATATGAAATGGGAGATATATCTGTCATACGGACTAAAAACAAATCAACGCCACAACTCTCACTACAAATTCACACCATCAAATTCAACAGACATCCTTCAAGCGACCTTGAATATTTATTGCATAATCGGACAGTCAACTTGCTTCTGATTTCATATCTTGGTTCTCACAAAAATTTCTATGAAGTTTACTGTCATTTGGGATGTGATGCCGTGTAGTCTGGTAGATTGTTACTGACGCTTCGGAGGAACCTACTAGAACCAAACTGATGAAGGCCGTAAGCTTGTACT
>NW_019765342.1:0-510 GCF_002891405.2 Cryptotermes secundus | reverse complement strand
GTCCTCTGTATAAATTTATATAAGCTTTCAAAGTTGTAAAGCTCTGTCTAAACCTAACACAACATAAACTTTCTGCAGGTATTAGGACATAAAATTAAAATATCTCATGCGTGGAACCTTGCACCAATGAATGTGCACAATGTGATGGACAGATTCCATAAACTCAAAGAGTCCAACTAAAATAGAAGCTAAAACCACAGAGTCAATTTCTGAAAAGGACAGCTATAGATGCTTTAAAATGAAATGTGAATATATATTATGAACCTGCACTGCTGCAAAACTATTATTTTGGTTGCTTTAGAAATATTTTGAAAGTTGCTATTGTACAGTTTCTCAAGGACAATATAAGAATGACAAACCTTCTATGTAAACGCAGCCCTGATGGAGTGGCGCCAGATAAAATATGTTAGTAAACTACATTTGTAAATAGCCATACGATAAGTAGGCAAACAAGTATATTTCCAGCACCCCTGAAATGAAAGTAAACATGTAGAAGAACACTTTGAGATG
>NW_019765341.1:0-510 GCF_002891405.2 Cryptotermes secundus | reverse complement strand
CATGAGGAGTTTTGAGACAGTTGACAGCCGGTAAGGACATGAAACGCAAACTGAGGAACTTAGAGTGTTGGGAGGCTTCACCAAGTAACGACTGGTGAAGACACATGAGGCTGTATAGACTTAATATGTGCTTTAGTGAAATGTAGAGCAGACGAATTCGCAATAGCGCTGTACTTAACTTTATTTACGGTTTGTAAGGGCCCAGTATATCCAATTAGTAATCAAAACCCCCGTGTCTAGTAACTTAACACGAGACAGTATTAAGTAGAGTCTAAATGTAGCCTTCCTTGTAATTAAAATTTGAGGAACAATTGGCCACCCGATAATGACATTGGTTGTCTAGGTTTAGAAGCTTTGCACTGCTCTCGCAGATACTTCTAAATCCCAAGTTCTGTTCTCGCAACCTTCTGAAGTATTCATTGTGAAGCGGATATATTCCTTAACATATTTCTCCAGCTTACCTCTCCTTTACATCGTCTGCAATTACTGGTACCGTAATGTGCGGGGGCA
>NW_019765340.1:0-510 GCF_002891405.2 Cryptotermes secundus | reverse complement strand
GAATGTGTGTTTCATGAAGTAAGCAAGCATTTGCAGAATTAGTGTATAAAATTTTTGTTTCAAAAATGACTGCTGGAGAATTGAGAATGCTGATGTTAACATGAATGCTTGTTTATTACTTTAAAGAATATTGCAGTATAGGTTAGAGTGGCAGTGGGTTGTTACAGTAGGTATTCTCATGTAACTTCTCCTCAGAAGGTACAGCATCGTGTTGTTGCCATGGCCCAGAAGCCGACAACATGAATTTGCACCACTGCAAAAACCTCACATCTCTCTCACATGTGATAACTAACACTGCTGACTGATACAACAGCAGCAGCTTGGGAGGGAGACTTGGGACCATTTTTGACATCAAAATATGATGATCCCACCTCAGCCCTTCAGTGCTGTTACAGGATATGAAGTGTGACAAAAATTGCAAGTCCTTCATGCCATTGATAGGGCGAAAGCAGTTTCTCCATGGCCATGAGCTCCCTTATAATATTATGTATTCAAAGTTACTGTTTCATT
>NW_019765339.1:0-510 GCF_002891405.2 Cryptotermes secundus | reverse complement strand
GGGGGGGGCTAGAACTAAAATGACAGAATTTAACTCCTTTGATGTCTGTTAGTTGAACCTTACCTGCCACCATGCTCAGCAGAAAAAACTGTCAAACTAAGGCTATACCCGTAGCCAAACCAAAGGAGGAAGCCACCATAGTTGGGAAACACTGTGTGGCAAATGATTCAGATGTAAACTCATAGGGAGATGTGAATAATTTGTAATGATGTGGTTAAGGAAACCACCAATCAAGTCCTTTAATTCACTATGCCTACTATCAAAGGGCAGCCTCATCAAAATGCTCAAGCCCACCTCAATATACTAAACGAATACCTCACAAGCACTACATTCAACTTTCATGATGAGGTATCCATGAGGTTACCAGAGGATGCATTGGAAGGCAGCTTTGGGACACCTACTCATGGTCCTGCTGGGCAATGTTAGTCTTGGGGTCTGCATTAGTCTGACAAACCGGGACTGGCAGCTAAGTTCCCATAAAGGGTAATGGCATTATGACTGGAGCCTCCC
>NW_019765338.1:0-510 GCF_002891405.2 Cryptotermes secundus | reverse complement strand
GGGCTACACAGCATTATATCCGAGAAAACAGAAATCTTCAGAAAATGATAAATCCAGTTGATACAACAAATATACCTTCCTCTCAAAGAATAAGCAAGCAAAATTCATCTATTTCAAGTAATATTCATGAGATGGAAGCATAAAATATAAGCAATCATTCAAATGCAGTGCACGACACTCCATACTTGCATTACAAACTGGAAATCACTCAATTATGATGGTGAGAAGGTAGAAAATGTAGAACAAACCATTTCAGAATCAGGTTCAGGCAACTTTTAGGACACAGTCAGGTGCATCCATCAGTCCACTTGAAGAGGGAACAGAGATAGGAGAGAGACTACTGTGTGACTAATGATAGTCACCACATGGAAGTAAAGGGACAAGTGGGTGGTGAAAAAAATAACATTCCAGTTTCTCTTCTTAAGTCATGTAAGACAGTTATGTACTGAAGGCAATTACCAAAGCTATGCCTGCTAAATACAGTAAAGCCCCTGTTTAAGGTTTCTTTGG
>NW_019765337.1:0-510 GCF_002891405.2 Cryptotermes secundus | reverse complement strand
TTAACTCAAATTATAAGGCATCGAATTAGTGGATGAGAGTGAGTTGTAAACGGAAAAGGGTGTGGTCGCAACCTATTCTGAGATATTCTCCCTGAAATTTTATGGAGGTATTAAGGAAAACCAAAGAAAACTCGGACATGACAGCCAGTGCCCAGCCAGATATTACAATTGTGTCTCTCGCTAATGCAAATCAGAAGCATTTACTGCTGGATGTACATACTTAGTAAGATATTTAATTGCGTGGTGTCGTAATATCACAGGATTGTGCACATTGTCAGTATCTTTTATCATAGCTCATTTAACGATATTATATTAGTCACGATTTCTGTGTGTGTGTCTATAGACGGGGTTTGGATTGATGAATGGTTTTATTGTCCACTTATAAACAACACTCGAAAGTACAAGTAATTATAGCGCTATTGCTAATCTCTGTGCTTTACAAATCACCACAGCACGCGCTAAGCCTTTTCCAGCCTGCTTTGTCTTAACTAGCCGTTCCCTGGCAACGGG
>NW_019765336.1:0-508 GCF_002891405.2 Cryptotermes secundus | reverse complement strand
GTGGCAAGAGGTTTAAGATTTTAACTGATGTTCCTCCGAAATGTCGGTTGGCTTTCAAACGCACTACATCACTACACCACCGGTGTCCTGACACGTGTCCCGTAACGCACGTCTTGATGCACTTTGTGCAATGCTGACGCGCTCAGACGTTGGGACCTTTCGTAGGAACCTGCTGCCACTACCTTCAGTGTGAACGTGAGGAGGGCATGGGTCAGTAATTACGTATACATGTTTAAACCCTGAGAACTGACGCACAATATACGTAGCTACGAAACGTCGGCAACACTATCCTCTTCCACTGAAGGCAGAATCTCTTCTCATTTATTTAAAAAAGTTGCGGGTTCGATTCCCTATGATGTCACTGGATTTTTCAATTCACCTAACCCTTCCAGCCGCACTAAAGCACAGGGGTCGACTCAGCCTCTAACAGAAATGAGCATCAGGAATATCCCCGGGGGTAAAGGGCGGCCGGCGCGTAAGGCTGACAACCCAACCGCCATCTGTGAGC
>NW_019765335.1:0-510 GCF_002891405.2 Cryptotermes secundus | reverse complement strand
CCGCTGCCCCTGGGTTTCCACTAGAATGGGTCTGGAACTTGCATCTGTTATGACTGAGTTTAAACATAGATTGTGTCCTGGCTCTGGGCGGGAGACAGGAAGTACCTCTGTAGATTGGGCCAACAGGGCAGGTTCCTTCCCTGAGAACACAAACAGAGTCCAGTCTCCGAATCCTTTCTTTCAAAAGAAGATTAGGACCATGGGATAAAGTCACGAAATTGTGAAATTATTATTTAAGTGGGACAAATTGCCGCCAATTTGTCTTTTGTTTTCGTGTGCGTGTGTATGTTCGTATGACTCTTTTTTCTTTTGTTAGTGCTTATTTTGTAATGGGCCTTTGGGCTGTTACTCAAAAAAATGACCTATTTTGAATTATTATTATTAAAATCATTAAAATATTAAAATACTAACGGGATTCGTTGTCAATGCATATACTTTATTCTCTAATTTCTTGATAACAATAATTCTGATTTGTGTTAATGGAATTATTATTATTATTATTATTATTAT
>NW_019765334.1:0-510 GCF_002891405.2 Cryptotermes secundus | reverse complement strand
AGTTCCGCCATTCTTGACCTCGGCACAAGTTGGCGAATGGTCAGCTTCACGCACCGGCCGCTTAACCCCCAAGGAAGAAGCCCCCGGTACCAATTGGATAGGAGGTTAGGTGCACCCCAGAGCCGGTCTGGACGACGTGGAGGAATGAAAATTGTTGACCCTATTGGGACTTGACCTCGGAACCCTCGGTCGTCCAGCCCGTAGCCAGTCGTTATACCGACTGCGCGATCATGGGTCCTTTTAAACCTACCACTACTATTCGAAAATTAACATATGCCAAATTAATACTTAGCAGCATTCTCGCAACAGAACACTCTCACGTAAAAAAAACCGTAATAAACCAGGCTACTTCAATCTCATAAAGGAAAAACACTACACAGATTTGACAAAGAGTGTTAGCTCTGGGATTAAAATAATGAATGATAGAATGAAGAGATTTCTTGTACAGCAAAAGCATGTTGATTTTCTCGAGGTGCACAATGGCATAAGGAGCTTGTCCCTTTGCATTGT
>NW_019765333.1:0-510 GCF_002891405.2 Cryptotermes secundus | reverse complement strand
GGAAATTCTACGAATTCTGTCGAATGTTTGTCTGATATAAGAATTTCAGGGAATAACTAATCACATATTTTCCTTAATACGACACGGACTGCATGGAAAACGACGATTGAAACAATTCATTGTCGCGGGAACGACTTTACTGAGCCGTTGCGTAGTAATGAAAGGAGTGAGACGCTTTACTCTAGCCGTTGCCTAGCAACGATGGGAGAGACACATACAGACATTCACACTGAGGGGACAGATCCACGAAGAACGCCTTTGAGATGGGCTCAGGTGCCGTAATACCAAGTTTTATGAAGATCGGTTCAGGTATTCAAAAGGTGATAGGTAGGAGATATATACAGACACACAGACAGCATGGTGATCACATAAATCTACTTTTAGTTTTTTAAATAAGGAAAGTAGGCCAAAAATGGATTCATTTTTGCCGTTCAGACGTGAATGACAGAAACAGAAGAGGAATGAAACTGGAAGTAGTGCAGAAGGTAGAGGTAAAATTGTCCCTGCGCT
>NW_019765332.1:0-510 GCF_002891405.2 Cryptotermes secundus | reverse complement strand
TGGGGGAGTGGATGTATACATCCACATTTTCTTGACCTCGACACTTGCTAGAGGTAAGTAGTCAGCTTCACACCCCTGCCGTTTTACCCCCGAGGAAAGAGCCCCGTGCTCATTGGATAGGAGGTTGGGTGGACCCCAGAGCCGGTCTCGTTGACGTGGAGAAGAGAAAATACTTGACTCTACCGGGACTCGAACTCCGACCCTTCGGTTATCCAGCCCATAGACCGTCGATATACCAACTGAGCTATCCCGGCTCCTGAAGCTGTCCCTAGTCTTTAATAATTAAGCACAACGCCAAGAAGACGTATGAGGGAGTGAAGGTATAGCTCCAGCATTCCAGTAACTTTCTAATGATGACGAAGAGATCTACGTCACTGTCTGATGATGACGTAACATCAGAGATGTTTGAGACACAGCATAATATCACTGCAAGAGCCGTCGTTATGTAAAGTTTTATGACCTCGTACAGTCCCACTGCATTTCATGAAATTCTCAGAACAAAGGAACAAC
>NW_019765331.1:0-510 GCF_002891405.2 Cryptotermes secundus | reverse complement strand
CACGTGTATTAGTGACTTGTAGACGGGGTTTGGGTTGGTGAATCGATTTATCGGATATTCATTAAGTCGTAAGTACAAGTAATTATAGCAGTGTAACTTAACACACAAAATAAAGTCTTCAACGTCCATACTCTTTGCTTTGAAACTCTCTCTCTCTCTCGAACTTTATATCTGTATTCTCTATCTCGGCTCCAGCTGGCTTCAAGCGGACCGGAGATAGAACACTGGCTGCAACACTTTATTCCTTTGTTATTCGCCGTTGCCATGAAAACGTGTTTCATCTCGTCCTTATAAAGGAAACGTGTTTCAATAAGCCATTACCTAGCAATGGCCGTCATTTCTGACTTTGATATTCCAGCTTTCAGGCGTCATATCACAGTATATTTATAACGATGCAAATTTGTGCTGATTATGTACGTAATCTCTGAGAAGGGACGGGTAAGTGGGAAGTAAAACAGTGTGGTTGAAGTCCATGATTTATTCTGACCGTCTTACAGTGCATACATTTAT
>NW_019765330.1:0-510 GCF_002891405.2 Cryptotermes secundus | reverse complement strand
AAAAAATCTCGCCTCTACCGGGACTCGAACAAAGACCCCTCTGCCGTCCGCTCCGTAGCCAGTCGCTGTCCCGGCTCTTCTTCACTTCATGCCTTGTGAAATGTAATTTTTAATTTGACGTTAGGGCCTGATGTCGAGTCGAATACGTCATCTGCTCGAGGAGCGGTTGAACATTACAAAGAAGTGATGAAACGTGGAAGTAAAATCCTAGCAACATGCTTTATTTTCTGTGCAGAAATCAGAACTGTCACCAGTTACCGAAACTTACGGTAACGTATTTGCCGGCATCATAGACGAGGCTTTGAGGCTTGCTCAGGAAACGATAAATTACATTGCTGAACTGATCAAGGAGACTGTGGAGCTGGCGTCACAGACCGTTGATGATGCGCTGAAGACGATCCTCGAGAAGGGAAAGGATGTTCAGTCAGAGGCGCAGGATGCCTTACGGAAGCTGCTGCAGTCAGTGGCCGAGGAGATCAAGAAGGCCAAGGACAAGGCGCTGGAGGCGGG
>NW_019765329.1:0-510 GCF_002891405.2 Cryptotermes secundus | reverse complement strand
CCTGCAATTTATATCGTGTTTGTTAAGAAGGCTCTAATCCTCTGAAACGTAGCTCCGTGTAGTTCGTTGCCTCCGCTTGCTAACTGCTTCATGCTGGTTTCTTGCTAGGCTCCTCCGAAACGTCGGTTGACTTTCAAGAGACTGCAAGGAGAACCTCAAATCCGACATGATTATTAAAGTTGAACTACATGTTTGAGAATAGGAACCCTGATAGCTCAATCGGTATAGCGACTGGCTACGGGTTGGACTACCGAGGGATGAGTGTTCGAGTCCCGGTAGGGGGCAAAAATATTTTCTGTTCTCAACGTCATTCAGACCAATTCTTGGGCCCAGCTAGCCTCCTATCCAAAGGGTACCATGATATATTTTCCCGGGGGTGAAGCAGATGGGGCATGAAGCTCACATCTGAAATTAGTGCCAAAGTCAATAAAATTTGTATTTTTAGTGTTCATGGCGTAGTGTTTAATTAGTTAAGAACAGGGGCAACTTTAACCTTTGTCTCTTGTTTCA
>NW_019765328.1:0-510 GCF_002891405.2 Cryptotermes secundus | reverse complement strand
GTAAGAGAGGAACTACAAATCGGTGGTATAAATTTAGTAACTGATGATTATCAAATAAAGTGGCCATAAAATCTAGGAAGAATTGACCACAATAGATTTCCTCAGTTACGCCCAGACTACAAACCCAGAGGCTGAAAAAACCAAAGACGCCCATGCAAAAATGTAGAGAACAGTTTTTAGTTTAAAATTTGTAATTTTACACCTTGAAGCCGGAACAGGTCCTTAGAAAAGCCTAAATCATGTTCATGACGATTGATAGAAACCGCGAAAAACCTTTCAAGATACTGGGTCTTCGGGCAGAGATTTGAACCTGTAATCTCTCGATTACGAAGCAGTTGTGCCATCCACTCGATCGCCATTCGGTCAAATCCTAAATGCTTTTAGTCTTTTAAAAAATTATGTGTTATTATATCAGGATAGTATTTTAAAAAATCTTCCGACTTATTCACGATTGTCCATTGTCTAATATTTATTCGATGCCGTAGCACGCATAAAAATGATACTTTTAAA
>NW_019765327.1:0-509 GCF_002891405.2 Cryptotermes secundus | reverse complement strand
GATGTCTTGACCGGATGAGATATGCTCTTCTCAACATGGATTCAGCTTCATGCTCTATGGATAAGTCAAGAAAAATGTATCCCTGTTCGTAATTATCACGCCATGAATATCTTACGCAGCGCGATTGTGAAGCTTTGTGTAAGAATCATTAACCTCAGGATTAGATGGAGGTGAGAATTTAGCTCCATGGTATTGTTGCTGTACCCCCTGGAAAGTGCCCCTTATACTGAAGTAGCCTACACAGTTTGCATGTAACTATTGTGACCAGATTACTTGAGAACGAGTGTCACTCTGCTTGTAAATTTCCTTTCAACCATGGCCTTTAGTCCACAAGCGAACTATACCGACCGAGCCACCGTCGCTTGTCAGCTACGTTAGTACCAACCTTTGCGGATAGATGGTGTCGCGTGGTCAGTGCAACGGATTTCCACTGCCGTTAATCTCGGTTTTCTAGACCGCACTGCTTGCAAATGTGTTAAGGAATTTTAAGGCAACGTATTCAAGTATAT
>NW_019765326.1:0-507 GCF_002891405.2 Cryptotermes secundus | reverse complement strand
CCTGGTACTCATTTCTGTTAGAGGCTGAGTTGACCCCAGGGTTATGGTGCGGCTGGAAGGATTAGGTCGACTGAAAAATCCACCTCATCGGGAATCGAACCCGCGACCTTCCGGCCTGTAGCAGTGCCTCAAGCAACTACGCTACCGCGTCCCTCATCAGGAGGGACATGTGTAATTTGTGTGGCGGCAGATTACAAATCTGAGAGCAAACTTATAAGCATGACAAATGTGCTTTGTGCACACATTTGGAGGAGCCCTGTGGGAATACATGTTTACGTTCTCTTTAATAACTATAGCATGCAACATGCCTGCAATTTCTGTATATCTACATATAACAGTTTTCTATCAACATTACAGTAATGCGAACTGAATGTACCGTTATGTCCTAGCGAACTTGTATTTCTTTTATTTTTTTTATGATTTAATTAATGATGACGTCCGTAGCCCAGAGCATATACCGTCGAATATGCAGCTAATTAGTTAATAATGAACACGGAAGGATATAGA
>NW_019765325.1:0-510 GCF_002891405.2 Cryptotermes secundus | reverse complement strand
AAATTTCACTACCTTCATCACAAAAGGTCATTATTGGATCGTTTCCTGAGCTACTTCAATACCGTTCATATCTTATATTTCTCAATTTTAATATTATCCTTCTGTCTTGGGTACTTACACTAAATGCCCAGTCAAGCTTCTTATCTGACAGCCTAACAGTGTTAGTTGGAGAGTACAAATCATAAAATTGCTTATTATTTGCTATCAGGCAGGTTGGTGTAGAGGTAAATTTCTAGACTATTATTCAGGAGGTATGTGCTTTGAATCTGGCCAGGTAACTGCTTATTGTGAATGATAATTTCTGTGGTTTTCCCTGTCCCTGTAAGTAAATGCTAGGATAGTATCTTAAAGTAGCTCATGATCACCTCCCCTAGAAGCACTACTCACACACCATTCATTAATAATATCTTCTGAAAAATTGTTACTAAATAACCTATGAAATCTTATTGTGTAATTTTTCTTGTCTGTCTTTTGTATCAACTTCTGTACATCCAAATGTTCTGTTAAGCA
>NW_019765324.1:0-510 GCF_002891405.2 Cryptotermes secundus | reverse complement strand
AGCTCTGGTATGGGTTTGAGAACTTCAGCTAATTACGAAACGTGGTTTGTCAGCAAGATCAGCGGCAAATAATAGAGCTGCCAATTTGAAGAAGGGATTCCACCCTTCCTCTTGTCTACCAGAGTTTTTATATGGAGACTTAATACTAGCACTATCAGAAGAAATGGGTGAATTTCATGAGTCAGAGACATACAAATTCATTGAATGAGAATATGAGAATGAAAGCGTGTATATAGTAATTTGTAATCAGCAACCAGAGTGTTAGTATACTTCTGATTTTGAGGAAAGCAAATAAATTTGTTAGACTGTATGTCACCCCTCTCAGTCTTAGAAGCTTTGGCTCATTTAATGAAATGTGGTTTAAGCGTTATGCCATTGAAGGTAATCATAACATTGTCCTTTTTAGGCTACTTCCATCCCTTAAGAAGAAATAGGCGTACGAGTTCATTATGCTCTTTGGGTCTATAACTGTGTCACCCTGTTTCTACTTTGGAACATATTGCCTGGTTT
>NW_019765323.1:0-509 GCF_002891405.2 Cryptotermes secundus | reverse complement strand
TGGTTTTATAAAATATATTTCTGCAAGGATATCTAAGCGTAGACAGGTGACGGATGCAGGAAGCGAGAATTGTTGCACAAATACTGCTGTCAACTGTCACACTTACTTGAAGTTGCCTAGTTCCATTACGTCTGCGGCTAGGGAAGTAGTCTCGTTATGCTGCCACCGGAAATCTTACTTTCTAACGTCAAGTTCTATTGTCACGACCGCAAAACTCGTCTCCATTCTGCCTTTCTTCTCCTCGAGCTGCCAGATATTCTGAGGCTAGAAAGACGGAGTGAATTGCGAGTCACCCGGTCTTGAAGCGATACGAACTACACGAATCGAAGACTTTCTAGAGAAAAATGATGGTAGCTCAGTTGATAAAAAATATTCCCAGTATTTTATGGAACCTGAAGGTTCTTTACCGTGTTCCGAAGATCTACTCCCCATAGCATATGCAGCACTAGAAACTTATAATATTTATGCCCTACCTATGCCTAGATCTGTCAAAGACCTTGTCCCTTAAA
>NW_019765322.1:0-509 GCF_002891405.2 Cryptotermes secundus | reverse complement strand
AACTGTACATATGAAGTAAACATTAAGACCCTCATCACACATAATAATTCTGAATCTCACCAGGAGAATAGCTCGCTCTGACGGATAATAAGTTGAACGTAGCTACTCACTTCAAATTGATTCCACATAGACCAGACATGAACACAACTAAATCTAACATTAAGATCAGCATTGAGTGCTCTGTTACCCACAGCTCTCTTTCGCGGCTGCTTTAAAACTTTGAAGTTTGACTTTATGTACGTAAACTGAGAGGCGATAGAGGAAGAGAAGAGCTCCGATAATATCAAAGTAGAAGCAAGAACTGAAAATTGAAGTTGAATTTTGAGTTCTGTGAGTAGTGTTGATGAAATCAGATATGTAAATAAATATTAATTCATCTTTCCATTGTAAACGTTTGTGCAACATGTTGATTGTAAGGCGGAAAAAGGATCTCCTTTTACTGTTCAGTTAACCTGCAGTAAAATAAACAAGAGTTGTGTTCCAGACACTGCAATTCCAGGAAAACTAAA
>NW_019765321.1:0-509 GCF_002891405.2 Cryptotermes secundus | reverse complement strand
CGAGGCAAATTTATTTTTGAACTTGACTGAACCCCAAACTGTTACTGCAAAGACATTTTTTTATTCTTTGGTCGACTGTCTTCAATATACCAAAAGATGTAAGCTGCTTAAAAAATTACTTAGTTTTTCTTTCTCCATGAGGTGGTGTAGCCTTGAAGTTCAGCAGTAAATGTGGAGTTACGAAGCTAAGGAAGGACAATGTTCTTTCTATAATTGTGTAGCACTGTACTAACCATAGATTAGATCTGTCAGTCAGCGATACAGTTAAATCAGTTTCAGGTATCAACAGATTTAATGACATTTTAGACAGAATCTTGATATATAATAAGCTTGGCCCTCCCACTATTGAGTTATTGCTTGCAAAGGCTGTCAGATCTCAGGTTTCCAAAGACATGTAACTGTAGCTGCAACAGCTGCAATTCCAGGAAGCATAGCAAATGCTACATCCTATCCCCACAGAAAAAATGAGCTTATGGCACGTTCTTAATGTAAAAATGTGACTAACCACT
>NW_019765320.1:0-509 GCF_002891405.2 Cryptotermes secundus | reverse complement strand
GCCTGTGTAGCCAAGCCCACTTCCTGCGTATGAATATTGCAACCTATAGTAACTTCTGTGTCTGAAGCCAGCCCATGGAGATAAAATTTGGTAGAATTGCCCTATTTCAACATACGATTCTGGTCTGGTCCGCTGCAGCTGTGTGCAGTCCGTTACGGAGGCAACTCAGACATCTCCGCTCGAAACTTTGCGCGTTGCCATAGCAGCGTAGCTAGGGTCGACAAGTGACCATGCATTTTTCTTGCACGTTGTCTTGTTTGCTACACTTGGTTGCCTTGATTGTTTGCCACGCCAACTCTTCCTACGTCACACGGGCATAGAGTTTCATATCTTGTTGCCACACACACCTCTGTTACTTTTCTGTCTGCAAATTAAATGGAACAGACTGGCCTCCAGCAACACACTAGACTTACATGACGGACGTTCTCTGTTCGAGTCTGGGCATAGGCGCCTGCTATCGTGACTGAACTTTTCGTGGTGTTCCTCAGTGCCTCCAGGCAAGTGCCTTG
>NW_019765319.1:0-508 GCF_002891405.2 Cryptotermes secundus | reverse complement strand
GGGCCGCCGCTGTGGGAAACCAGCGACTAACCGCTTGAGCTATGGTGCGGCCCTAAACACGTGGTTAGGCACAGAGACATGGCATAACAACCTGACCAAAACATCTCGAAGTGACTAGTACGTCAGAAGGAAAGCAGAGCAGACTCCTTAAACACACTTTGTACACCTGATGATGGCCAGTTAGGCCGAAACATGTGAAGTAAAGCAGAAAAAGAAGCATTGAAATCTAGCGGATTTTGAGTTGTACAAGGACGGATAAGTATCAGAAAATTATGCAGATTTACACACAGTGCAACAGGATGCTAAAATGTAATATTATATAATTATGAAGCTGTATAAGTGCCTTCTATTTAAATATTTAGTTTATTGAAATTGTCGGCTTCTGGTGTATGACGCCTTGTAGTGTGGTAAATAGGCAACAACTTTTCCGAGAATCTTATTTCCTCTGTCTTCTGCTGTGAAGATAGAAGCAGAATGTTCCTTCGAAACATTCATACATACATACATA
>NW_019765318.1:0-509 GCF_002891405.2 Cryptotermes secundus | reverse complement strand
GGGGCCTAAGAAGGACGAAATAATTGATCAATTTACGATATTCCAGAAGGAAAATATTTGTTATTTCTATGAAGCATCTAATATTGCTGGTATAAGGAAGTCGGGAAGGTGACGATGAACCGGATGTCATGAAGGTGAAGGTGGAAGGCAGATGCTTATTGGCAAGAAGGCGCTGGGAACACGAGCAAGAGGGAGTTAGATTATAGTATTCAGAGGAATGGGAATGGGTTATGGGGTATGCAATGGATACAACTGGCCCTGGTTCGTTTCCACTGACAAGCTTTCTTTTTAGCACAGTTGAATCTTGCCACCTAATTGGTTTATATTTATGAAAACATCACAATAATTAACTAATTTTTTAAAGAGATTTACTTCACAAAATATAACTAGAATGATCAAATCAAGGAGGTTGATGTGGGCAGGGCATGCAGCACGCATAGAGAGAAGATGAAGTCATATGAGATTTTGATACGAAATCCAGAAGGAACGAGGCCACTACGAAGATCTAG
>NW_019765317.1:0-509 GCF_002891405.2 Cryptotermes secundus | reverse complement strand
GGTCTATATTCGTCTTACATCTAGGACTTTGTTTAAAAGTAACGGTTGTTGTGGCTTCTGTGTGACTGTGAGTTCATTTCCACGCCTGCGCAGACTTGGCTTCTGATCCTTCTGATCGCTGGTGAGGCTGGAGGCAGCAGACCACATGCTAGAGTAGGGCTCCTGGTAAAGAGATATCCATTCTGTAATCCATTGGTACTGAACTTGATAGGCTAGTGATGCCCGGGAGACAACCTTCATTCTAGAACGTGATCGGAACCACATAAAGCGTTGACTGTTAGGACGGAGACAGAATTATCCGCGCTACATACGGTTGGTTAGTCTTGAACCAAAGACTCTCTCCTTTATCTCTACGTAATGAGGTCCACAGACGTGTAATTAAATTAACCGCTGCCAGCTTATAGCCGCATGTTCATGTACGAAGATCATGAAAACGGAAAGTGTTGTTGGCCTTCACATGGACCAACTTAAGTTATTTATTAGCCGCCTTCCAACCGCGGCGGCCCGGG
>NW_019765316.1:0-509 GCF_002891405.2 Cryptotermes secundus | reverse complement strand
TAAAAAACAGTTTTTAATGAATCCAATCCAGAACCCGTTACATTAGTCACGCAAACGCCGGTTATGTGACAATATTTAGTTTAATGCTTGTCTACAGTACTGAAATGCGTATAATTGCTCATATTATATGCTTCCCATACATTATGCTCGTGCAGTTTAAAAGTGTAAGTTACACAAACCGAACACTCTTAAGATATTCATTAGGCTTTTCATTAGAGCAGCAAAGATAATTCTGAGATGCACACTTGTTGTGGCTAGTTGAGATTCTATTATAGTTTCGAAACTCGCTGACAGCTAAATCTCTGGGCTTAACTAGGATTTTCAAGTTCTTGCATATCAACAGTCAGAATACACTTCTCTCCCGGTTTTGGTGGTAAGCAGTCTGTGCTCGGTGTAGCTTATCTACATTTGTGGTTTGAGAGTGAACAGACCGGCTGTGTTATTTTAATGTTATCTCAAGATGAAGCGAATTTCTGTTACATTCTCCACTCCACTCAACAACACAGAAG
>NW_019765315.1:0-509 GCF_002891405.2 Cryptotermes secundus | reverse complement strand
ATTATGAGGAGGATTCAGCTTTCCTGGAAGCAGTGCATAGAAACAGGACCATTGCCTTGTTTGTTTGTACAATATGCAGTGCAGCAGAACCATTCATAGGCCTTAAGATTTGTTAGTTGTAACCCAAAATATGTAATTTTGCACTTTATGTCTGATCACAGAAATTTTTCCCAAAATGAGGGTGACATTAACTTTTCTGTGAGTACATCTCTGTAGGTTCTTGCTTCCTCTCACTGATTCGACCAGTGAGAAATGCTTCTCTATATATAGGTGCCTGCGTGCTTTTCCACTGTTCTAGGCCCTGAAGTGTGAAAGTTGGGTATTGCAAATTTGTGTCCAGTTGTATGTCAGTGTTACACCAGCAAAAAATAATGCTCTCAAATCATAGATTTGCTTATTTCAGTCTGGTACTCCTGTTCCAAGGTTATCTGTATTTGAGTGAAGTTTAGAATCTGAAATAAAGCAACAGCTGTATCACTTTATGTATTATTATTATTATTATTATTATT
>NW_019765314.1:0-509 GCF_002891405.2 Cryptotermes secundus | reverse complement strand
CTGAGATCACAGCTAGCTTTTTAACATACTATCCTAACATCTTCCTGGAAAGATGGATATAGAGTCAGCATTATAAATCCCCAGGCCAAATTTGAATTGTATATGTATGGAATACAAATCAGGAGTGCTAATAATTATGTTGAGTCGCTTGGTTTTAATGATCAGACTCATTCCATAAAGCTCTGCGTCCTGATCTGAATCATGTACTATGCAGTTCAAAGAGCGACTTTGCTACCTCCCCTATCATAATTTAATATGTCTTTTATCTTTGATGATTTGTCATACTAAACTGATGTGGGATACCTAGAATGTTACGCCTTACCATCAAAATCTTATGTTAATGTAGTCAATCACAACCACTGGCAGGGGAACCTATGGCGAAGGGTTGCTTATCCCCCTAAAATAGTAGTCCCCTCCCCCAGAAACTTAGTGTTATGCACAAAAGTTGAATGCCACTAACATCGTGATATATTGCTAAGTAAGATGAAAACAATGGGAATACGAGGGGT
>NW_019765313.1:0-508 GCF_002891405.2 Cryptotermes secundus | reverse complement strand
AGGATGGCTGGCATGTAAGGCTGACAACCTCACCACCATTTGTGAGCCGACGGTCCAGAAAATGTGGAAACCTCAAATGTTTCACCACTCTATGGGCCTCATGACCTATTTCAGGGACAGTTTTACCTTTTTATAGGGAGATATAAGTTCTGATCTAGAAAATCTCAAACTGTGTTGTTAAAAAAGTTTTAACAGCAGCAAACACATTCCAGAAATACTTCACAGAGAACATTCAAAGTGGAGGAACTTAGTTCTTCAATTTCAAAAGAAAAAACACACAAACAAACAAGGAACCTTACAAAAATTCTTCAAGAAATGAAAAGCATGTCAACAAAACCATCAGTGAGTTAAACTGCACGACTCATTCAGTCCATTTATGATGAGTGAAAAGGTCATTACATTCATCAGTTTTAATGACATTGATCCCTGTGGTCACATGGGTGGAGAGGGGGAGAGAGGGAGAGAGTGTGTGTGTGTGTGTGTGTGTGTGTGAGAGAGAGAGAGAGAG
>NW_019765312.1:0-509 GCF_002891405.2 Cryptotermes secundus | reverse complement strand
CCATGTTCACAAAATCTCTTAACTGAACTCCATTTTGAGCTAGTTGAATGTGATCCAGATCCTATATTTTACCACTTTCTCATCTCTCTCATGCGTACTACATGTCCAGTACATCTTGTACTTCTGATTTAATTGCCCAATAAAATATATGTTTGTGAAAAATACAATTTATTTATCGGCATGTCAGGCTCTCTCTCTTCAGCACAGAGCATCCTTCTCTGTAATTAGTTCTCAAATAACTTGATCGAGTGTAGGATTTTAGGTTATCACACCGATGGTCACACAGGCTTCTATCGTCTGCGATATAACTCTATGTAGTTTTCTGAAAGCTATCCGACGTTTCGGTGAAGCATAGTGCCTCAAACTTCAGGGTTTAATTTTAAACAAATTAAGAAACCAGCATGTAGCAGACAGCAAGCAATAATACTGGTTTATACCTGGTTTTCTCTTTGGTTTACTCTTCAGTAATGAAGATAAAGATGAAATATTCGTCCGAAATATCAGTTAAC
>NW_019765311.1:0-509 GCF_002891405.2 Cryptotermes secundus | reverse complement strand
CTTGAAATGCTTCGTGAGGCTTTTGGAGAATATTCTTTAAGCCGGGCAGCGGTTTCTGAATGGCAGTCATGTGTCAAGGCCGGTTGAGTGTCAGTTGAAGACGAAGAATGTTCGGGGCGACTGAGCACCAGCAAAACGACAGAAAACGTTGAAGAAATCGAAAACTCATCCATAGAGACAGTTGCCGAACAATCTATGAGCTCGCAGACACCGCTGGGATCAGTTAAGGAGTTTTCGAAATAGAAAATTTGAACATATGCCACATTGCTCCGTCATCAAAACCTCGCGCCCCCCACACGTCCGTGAAAACCAGAGAGTTTGTGGATAATAACAATATGGTTATCGTTCCCCATCCTCCCTACCCGCCGGACTTGGCCCCCTGTGATTTCGCTTTGTTTCCCGAATTGAAAATTAAACTGAAGGGACGACGTTTTGAAACAATGTCTCACATACAAAGGGAATCATAAGCAGTACTCGACAGCATTAAGGGAAATGACTCACAAAGTGTT
>NW_019765310.1:0-508 GCF_002891405.2 Cryptotermes secundus | reverse complement strand
TCTAGACAGTCGGCTCACAGATGGCGGTAAGGTTGTCAGTCTTACATCGCCCGCCCTTTGCACCCAGAGGGCGTAATACGAAAGGCAGAGGGAGAAGAATTAATGGCTGTACAGTCCTAATGCCCTAAGGAAACAAGTGCATTTATAACCTGAAAAGTAATACCAACTTGAGATACAAGCATTATAATACGAGTACAGAAATTTTGCTGAATACAGTGGCCTCGCGGTCTAAGGCATGAACTGTCTTCTCCCGGTCGAACTCTGGGATCGTGTATTCGAATCCCACTGGAGGAATGAATGTCTGCATGCGTTTATTCTGTGTTTGCGTTCTGTGTGTAGGTAATAGCCTTGCGACATGCTGATCCCCGTCCAAGGAGTCCCATCATATGTGTAAAAGATCGAGAAACTGAAAAACAGCCAAAGACAGATAGATTAGTATAAAAAGAACAAAAAAACTCGGTGGTTTTAGTCCGCAAGCGAACTATACCGGCCGAGCGACAGCCGCTTG
>NW_019765309.1:0-509 GCF_002891405.2 Cryptotermes secundus | reverse complement strand
CGTTCAAAACTCAATAACAATTCCTTAAATTAACTTTGAATCATTCAAAATATCTTTACATTTCCTCAAATATTATGTAAATCGTCAAGAAATCTGTTAGATTTCCCAAAATTAGAGTGAAATCCTTCACAAAATAATTTATAACATTTATATTAACTTGAAATCGTCAAACATATTTTGGTTAAATTGCATAAATTAGGTTGAACACGTTCGAAATTAGGTAAAAAATTCCTTAAATTAACATGCAATCACTGATTTCCTTTTAAATTCCATAAATATATAATAAATATTAGAAATTTACATAGATTTCCTTAAATAAGAGTGAAATCTTTCACAGATTCGTTGAATTTCTTTACTTTAAATTATTATCGTCAAAGAATTTTAGGTTAAAATTACATAAATTAGGATACATTCGTTCAAAATTCGTACAAAATTCCTCATATTTACTTGGAGTCCCTTAAAAATTTAACTTCTGAAATTTTTTTGGAAATCGTCAAAAAATCTGTTAA
>NW_019765308.1:0-508 GCF_002891405.2 Cryptotermes secundus | reverse complement strand
GGAGAAGAGTGCAAGTTATGAAGCTCCTCGTTATGCAGTTTTCTCTAAATATGTCAGATATTACATATAATATTTATGTGCCCCATGTATTGAGGATGTCTGAGAACGACATGGTAAGGCGAATATTTGAACGAATGACAGAGGAAGTGGCAGGAGGACTGAGGAATAGCGTTATGAGGGGCTTCATAATTTGTAGCCTTCACCTAATATTGTTAAGGTACTTAGGCTGAGGAGAATCAAATGGGTAGGGCATGTAGCATGTATGAGGAAAATAAAATAGTCATATATACAAGTTCTGGAAAAAAAAGACTGGAGAAAAGAGACCCACTCGGAAGAATTAGGGGTAGACTGAAGGAAATATATTACAAGAATTCTGGGAATATGTCGTGGGAACCTAGCAACGAAAGGGTCGGATATACACACAGACACAGAAAGGTGATATTATAAGCATCCTTTTATTTTTCCAAATAATGAAATTAGGCAAAATAAAATAAATCTTAGAGAAAGA
>NW_019765307.1:0-508 GCF_002891405.2 Cryptotermes secundus | reverse complement strand
GCCTTGCGATGGGCTGATCTCCCGTCCAAGGAGTCCTACCGACTGCCTGCAAATTTAATAATTTCATGATTAATTCTGAATGAAACAGACCACGAAGCCTAATCCGTCACTGTTGCTTCAATAATAAGGGTGGTTTTATGTATGTAAGAAATTAACATCAAGATTAATGATGGTTGAAAATTCTGATAGAATCTGAAAGAATGTGTAATATTTTCTATCACACCTTTTCATTGTATTGGCTTATATTCACACGTCAACGTATAATAATTACAGAGATATACTCTTATGTGAGAATACAAAAATGGGTTGTATCTTTTGTACTTAGCACTGACAAAAAAGGACATGGGCGTCTTATAACCGTCTGTTGTATATTATAAAGCGAAATACGTGACCCCGGTGCTTTTAGTAGCTTGAGTAGTCCTGCGTTAGCATATGGAATCTTGCCACATACCTTCGCACCTTCCCTCACAGCACTGTTAGGATTGCGTCAGCCATACCTTCACGTCCG
>NW_019765306.1:0-508 GCF_002891405.2 Cryptotermes secundus | reverse complement strand
GAAGTCATGTCAACGGGTTATTCATAAATCCATCTCATCAGTAATACCAACACTACAGACATTTAAAATGTTAAGGTGATGCCCTTAATATTACTTGAATTACTGAACCGACTGTCACAAAACATGCGTCATCCTATCTGAGGTCATCTAAACGGCATACAACATTAAGTGCTTCCCATCAGTAATATCAATACCACAGCATCCCAAATTATACAGTTTTACTCACTTCATTATGTATACATACTATAAGAGTTGTCTTTCTACTAGTATCAGCTATTCAAACTACAATGAAAGGAATGAAGGAGATTAGTTCTTCCCGGAACTTCTTGTTTCTTCCTTATAATAAATTTTTAAGTAAACTGAGTGGTCGAAGTATACTGTTGTTTGCTGCGTTCAATACAAGTTTTAATGATGACGCGTGTACGAAATCAGTACAATATGGGTAGTTACTCGTACATATACTAGTGTATCAAACACTGCTCGGTGATCACAGTAAGCAGGGCTAGAT
>NW_019765305.1:0-508 GCF_002891405.2 Cryptotermes secundus | reverse complement strand
GCAGTACAAGGGACTTAGTCCCACCCACTAGCAATAAAAGAAAATAAACCCGGAAAGGACAAGATCTGATGTTGAAAAAGCGTGAAATGTCTACCAAAATCTGAGTTACATAAGCTTCAAACCTCTCCATTGAGAGTTCACTTGATGCTTACAACAGAAGACCGAGAAAGTTGGCTCAAATGGTAGACCTTGTAATTTGCATGAAGGAGATTCCCCGTTAGAATTATGACACTGAATTTTACTGTGGATATCCTCAGTCCTTCCAGGCAAATGCCGAGATACTGAATTAATTTGGAACGCGACTTTTCTTTTCACATATTCTTTAATCTATTATAAAATAATCATCTCGCCATTCCACGCTGTAGTAAAACCTAAACTACTTCGAAAGTTGTTAAGCCTTAAATAAACAAAAAGGGAGCATAAAAATGCAATCAAAATCTACTTTTCTCTGGTAGCCCAGGATTAAAATGTAGCAACAGATTCATCGTTGTTTTTAATTAAGATATAT
>NW_019765304.1:0-508 GCF_002891405.2 Cryptotermes secundus | reverse complement strand
ACCCTATAGGCCTTCACGGCCTGTTACAGGGATAACTTTACCTTTACTTGTGCGAGGTCTGGGGTTCTCAAGGCGGTGAATACTGCTTTCTGGGACGTGACGTCGTGTACTTAATGTTTAATCTTAGAGGCGAACATTACATATCACTAAAAACCAGCATTCAAACATGTAAACACTGGCCAGTGTAGGTAAATTAGCAAACGACTACAGGTGAACTTGGTACTTGTCCCCGTGCTTAATTATTTAAGCACTACGCCATGAAGGCGTATGGAGAAATGGATGTAGAGATCCATACTTTTATTGACCTCGGCACTAGTTGGAGGTGAGCTGTCAGCCTCACGCCCCGGCCGCGTAACCCCCGGTAACCACTGAATAAGAGGCTGGGTAGACCGCAGAGGCGGTCTGGACGATGTGCAGAAAATTCTTGACCCTACCGAGATTCGAACTCCGACCCCTCCGTCGCCCAGCCCGTAGGCAGTCGCTATACCGACTGCGCTATCGCGGCTCC
>NW_019765303.1:0-508 GCF_002891405.2 Cryptotermes secundus | reverse complement strand
TATAATGAATTAGGAATATTTGGAAAGAAGTACATTTTGCCTAATTGAATTTATTATCCCGGCATTTGTGTTGAGGGACTGAGGAATGCCACGAAAAATCTCAATCTAGGCAGCTGACCACTGTCATGTCAGTAAAGCGTGATACAACTTTCAGTATGAGTTCTCCGTTGGTACTGTTTTCGTAAACGTAACTCAACAATTCGCATTAATTTCTTACGCTATTGCGATCTCACTGTATACATAAAACTGAAAGGTAAGGATGAGATCATCGTATGGGACGGGTATGCTGGGAGTTCGTCCTGAGGCCGCGGGACGCGCCACTTGCCGGCCTTCAATGCGAGCCCTAACGGAAATGGCGATAACAGATGTTGCTAACGTTGATGGCTTAGCCTGTGACGAATGACACATTCATACATTACCAAAGGCGGATTTGGGTGACGCCATTGTTAGTTGCTTCTACTAATATTACAGTATTACTTGTATTATGAGAGTATTATTATTGTTACTG
>NW_019765302.1:0-508 GCF_002891405.2 Cryptotermes secundus | reverse complement strand
TCTGAGGTGAATGGTGTGGAATTCCTCGAGGTGACCGTCCGGTCATGCATGTAGCGGCCTTCCCAGGGTCGACGCCACTTCGCAACTGATCGCTGTCCTGAATTTGAAACGAACTGCCAAACACTTCAACACGGTGCTGAATGTCTGATACTCTTTCTGTGTGACCGACTGATCCACGTAGTCGGCGCAAGTACAAAGAACTGTGACGTTTCACACGAATTTGTATCTTACAGGCACTGCCAGGGATTTTTTCAAAGGGATGGAAGCCAGTTTGCCGGGAGGGGGGGGTAAAGAGCTTCAGTGTTTAGTCACGTACTTCGCGCTTAACTGTTTAAAATTGCAGAGTAATTCTAAATTATTGTCGGGCTTCTGTGCGGTACGAACGGAGGCCAGTGTCTTGATGCCTTTCGGGAAGCTATCACCGTTTCTTGTGAGAGTCATTTGAAACCCACGACTTTTCTCTCTTTGAGAAAATTGTGGTGTTTCTTTACTGCTAAATGAGGCATTA
>NW_019765301.1:0-508 GCF_002891405.2 Cryptotermes secundus | reverse complement strand
CATCATCATCATCATCATCATCAAGTTTTGGAACTTCCCATCCATTCAGTTCCTTTATCGCATAGGTCGCAGCCCAACGGTGCTTGTTCCCCTCCGATTGTTTGGAAATGCGTTCTAGTCCCAGTCTGAGGGTTCCAATTATGTCTATTGTTCGGAATTCTGCCCTTAACACTGAATATATTTACTCGTTTCTAGTTACTGTATCTCTGAATCGATCCTTTAATGCATCTCCTCCTGCGCCATATTTCTAAGAAATCTCATTTCATAGCTCCCGTTTTCTGTTCTCTTGATAATGTCCACATTTCAGAGCTGCAGCTTAATGCCAGGATAGTCACAGATTTATAAAACTTAGCCTGCGATGCGGAACTTTATCTCCTGAGATGTAAAGCCGCATAGTCCGACGAAAGTCCTTCTATTCTCTCTTCCGATGTCTAAAAAAACGTAGAAAACAGAATAAATAAAACTATAATTTTTCCTGTGGTTCTGTATGGGTGTGAAATTTGGTCTC
>NW_019765300.1:0-508 GCF_002891405.2 Cryptotermes secundus | reverse complement strand
TAACATCCTCAAAAGTTAATATGGAAGTATCAAGGATTTCTGGGCTCTCTTCTGCGCACAATAAGAAGTGCATAGCAGAATGCATTTCCGCAATTCATAGCTGCCCAAACCGCGTCATGCGATAGTCATTGCGTGAGTGACGAGCATACCCGTTGAAGCGACGGCCATTACCAGGAAAACAACCGCTTAATGTCAGAGTCGCTGGCGTTTCTGTACGTTGTGACGTGTATGAGATGTGACTCCCATAATACATATGGAACGTTCAGAAGTGAACTGCAATAGCAACTGTTAACACTGGCCGGAACTGGAAGCTGCGAAGGCTTCAATATATGTCCTTTTTATTATTTTTATTGGGGTAAGACAAGAGTCCACTTGATACTGCGACAAATACTGGCCTATTGTACCAGCACCAGATGATAGATGAGGGTGAGTGGGGAGCAATTGGTGGAATGAATAATGGCAGGGGAAACCGAAGTCCTCAGAGAAAACCTTTTTCAGCTTCAATTTG
>NW_019765299.1:0-508 GCF_002891405.2 Cryptotermes secundus | reverse complement strand
TGCCTGCCAAATACCAGTGCTGATATTTCTCTCCGCAAAGTACCAGACAAAGCTTTCAGAGACGTACGTGCAGTGTGGGCTGAAACCAGTCATAGAGTCTTATTTCTTTTGTAACTCAAAAGAATAGTCTGAGAATGACCTGTACGTATCTTTCACAATTAATTGTTCGGTTAATAAATGCAGGCAGAGCAATCCTTGTTGCTCTTACAGCAGGTCAGACTCCAACTTTCACTGGATGGAGCCATAGTTCATGAGTTAGATGTGGATTCTGTGAATTCCAGTAGCACTAATTTCTCGTATTTATGTATACCTGCAAGTGAACCCATGCTTTATCAGAAAAGAATGTCGATTGTGGATCAGTCTCATCCTCAGTGATAGACTGTAGAAACCAACTGCAAAAATTAATTTAGAATGTGGTTTATTAGTCCTGAGAGCATTTATATTTATATTTATATTTGCGCAACACATTTTGGAAGCTGGATATACATTTGGCACAATGGACCAGACC
>NW_019765298.1:0-508 GCF_002891405.2 Cryptotermes secundus | reverse complement strand
AGAAGAAACCTTCCTTTTCTTTGTAGCAGTTCCTTTTGAAATTACACCCTTTTGGGTTCAGTTCGTTTCTTAACCATTAAAAGTATAAGTGCCTGCAAAGTGGTTCTTAATTTGGAAGGTCCACCCTTTGTGACAATAGTTCCACATTTATGGTCAGGTTAAATTGAAACTGTAGATCTTTCACCCTTTGCTTCACATTGTGTCTGTTTATGGCACCTGCCATGTCCCTTTTATAGAATAACAAGAAAGACATGCAAGGAACATTTCTGTTTCCAAGATAAGTCCATAAAATTTAAAGCAGTGATAGTGGATACAATAATATGAATTCCAATTGGACAAACCACCATTAATATTGGAATGTTTACAGACTACTGTCTTCTGGAATGTGACATTGTTTAGCCTGATGGATCATTACCAGTGTTTCAGAGGAATCTGTTTTTATCTTTAAAGTAGAGGAGGCTCCCTGTTCTGCCCCGGAGACAGCTTTGTCTAATATGTTGGTAATGAT
>NW_019765297.1:0-507 GCF_002891405.2 Cryptotermes secundus | reverse complement strand
AAAAAAAATATGGTTATGTACTATGATATACATTATGTAAGTTATAGTAGTTCCTTAACATGTTGTTATTGCCTTCTGAAGATGGTCACAACTGATCGAAACTGAGATTACTGAGCAGGTTCGTGTAATGGAACGTCATTCTGGAAGAACCGCTTTCGAATCTCCGCCCGATAATCGGAAAACCTGAAATTATTTTTGTGTTTTTGTTTCTCTCTCGAGGGGAATGCCAGGATGGTACCTTGAAACAGGATAGGATAGCCTCTTTTCAAAATCCTGTCAACTCAGTATTTTTTGTTCTCATTTCATTCAACTCTACAGAAAAAAAAGCAGTTGAAAGGGCGCCGTTAATAGGACCACTCTAAGAAATGGACTGAGATATATGTGGGGGGGGATATTTTGGGCATCTACCTCCTTATTTGTCTTCAAACTAAATGTATATTTAACTATGGGCAATAGGGTGAAGCAGCCGGTCACGGTAGCCGAGCGGTCTAAGGCGTGTACTGTCTT
>NW_019765296.1:0-506 GCF_002891405.2 Cryptotermes secundus | reverse complement strand
GCTACCGGGGGTAAAGCGGCCGGGGCGTGAAGCTGATCACTCACCTACAAATAGTGCGGAGATTAAGAAAATATGGATCTATACATCCGTTCCCCCACATGCTTTCATGGCGTAGTGTTTAATTAATCAAGCACAGGGACAACATTACCTTACCTTTAGGTATAACATAACAAAACCCTAAGATTACAAACTAACTCTGCTGTGTAAATATTTACACAGCAAAATATTTTGTCTGATGGAGTGAAGTCACTGAACTCCGTTCGTGTCCCTTAAGGAAAAGGGGAAGAGCAATAAATTGTTTATATAAAACAACTTCGTTCTGCCCACGAGAACTGAAAAGTAGATTTTAAATTATGAGCTAGAAAATATATTGTCACGTGTTTATGGCACTATGACAAATAATAACTGGTTCTAAATTGGATGAATGGGTTTATTAACATTTTATAAAATCATCTGTAACTTACAAGCAGCCGGTCACGGTAGCCGAGCGGTCTAAGGCATGTACT
>NW_019765295.1:0-508 GCF_002891405.2 Cryptotermes secundus | reverse complement strand
GTCAAGAAGAAAACGAAACAGCCACACATATCCTGTGTGGATGCAAGACCTTAGCTTATTTAAGACTACGCCACTTGGGTTAATATTTTATGGAACCAAGTGATTATATGAACGCCCCCACGTGCAAAATCCTTCGCTTCATTCGAAGACCAGGATTGCTGAGGTGATAATCAAAAGAGGAAGCACATTAGATCACTGTAGGTCGCGGTGCAAAGGCCGAGAAGGCCTACTCCTTATACATTCATTCATTCATTACATTGTTAAATCTATACCAGACAGACCTGATTGAAACACGAATATCAGAATTAAAACGATACCTTAGATAACAGAGAAAGTATATGATTTACGCCACTGGGCATAACTCAACCACAAACAAGTACTTATTTAACGCATATATTTAGCAGATTGTATATCATGTATAAAATATGGCGTGGGTATGTTATGGACCTGTTCTCTTTGCAGTTTTTTGTAGTGCCATGTACCTCCTATCTGGAAGTATACACCACTC
>NW_019765294.1:0-508 GCF_002891405.2 Cryptotermes secundus | reverse complement strand
AGCCAAGAAAGAAATCAGTATGATGTAGACAGACAGTAAAGCTCTGTTTATATCCCAGCCTTTTGAAGTGTTCATAACCACAGGTGTCAGAACCTCAAATCTAATGCAGTATAGAAACACCCGTCTGCTGACAAAACCAGGAAATTCTCTCTTCGCTTATTGAGCTGAATTTCCAGCTTAAGGCCTTAAGTTGAATTTAAGATGTGTACTAATTCCGATCACACTTTTGCTAATGTTTTGATATTTTAAATGTTTAAATAAGCTTGGAATGAGTACCAATTTCTGATTGTTGTTTAATATTTTCGTATATTGAAATTCCTTGCAGTTAAATCAGTGAGGTGTGTTGCTCCTTTTGATTGATTACTTGTTTAATTAATGTCATATTTTATAATTTGTATATTATACAGCCTTGAATATTACGAATGATTCAGCAATTGGAAGAGATGTGGAAGGAACCGGTCGTAGGGTGTTATTGGTGCTGTACTAGAATTTGTTCCGAAGATTATGT
>NW_019765293.1:0-504 GCF_002891405.2 Cryptotermes secundus | reverse complement strand
AAGCCAGCGACTAACCGCTTGAGCTATGGCGCGGCCCTTATTTCATATTAGTAAATTTTGGCCCATTTACATTAACAATAACACATTCTCATGGTTCCACAAACACAGTCTCCTCCTTGCTATTAAGACTGATGGCTAGTAACGTACTGGGCGAATGCAGGAAACCGTTTTCCTTAAGTGAAAACTTAAGGGAGATAATCGTATAGTCCATTATGGTTCTGAAGCCCCTATCGTCTCGTCTGACTTCAAAGATTCCGACTTCTATCAGAATACGCAATGCTACAGCCTGCAAGCTGCAGAAGGCGCATGCGCAGTTTAATGTAGATGCTGGCTCATGAAAGCTGATCTCCGGACAGCGATTTGAACACGGAACATCCCGAATACGAAGCAGGGGTGCTACAGATCAGACGAAACGTCAGGTTAGTGCAATTCTGATGAACATTTAAGCCGTAAGGTAACGCTATCCCTGTAACAGGCCGTGGAGGCCCATAGGTTTGTGAGACG
>NW_019765292.1:0-508 GCF_002891405.2 Cryptotermes secundus | reverse complement strand
CCTACTGAGGTTCAAGGGCGGGTCTGTAGAGATGGGGGACAGCCCACACAACGTGACGTCGCCGTTGCCGAGTACAGTCACTGAATAAAGGTTCTTATTAAACTGAACTGGACAATCTGAATATTATGGTTAAATGTACCACGCATTCAGGCTTACGGAAGAACCAAGGGGACAATTTTATCTAAGATAAAACAAATTTTAGCTGACTAGATAACCCACTATAGCACAGTCATTTCTGAAAATCCAGTAGTTGCTCAACTTGTAAAGAAATTCCAAGACTCTCGTGGAACCCGAATGTTCAGTATCGTGTTCACACGTGCCAGCCACTGGTCTATACCAGATAAATCCACTGTTCACACCCACATCCAGCTTCCTGAAGCTACACATGAATAACATTCCCTCTACTTCTATGTCTGGCAAGTGACAATTTCCAGCTTGCCCCATTGATATCTTATACAGATTTCCATGACTTTGCAGAAGTCCTGTCGACTTAATCCTCCTTCACTTT
>NW_019765291.1:0-508 GCF_002891405.2 Cryptotermes secundus | reverse complement strand
GCTCCCAAGCTAACATCCCTGCAGGCTGGCGTCTCGAAACTCGACAGGCCTCACTTAACTGAATTCATCTTTATAACCACTTTGCACGAACCACACAGAAAACACTCTCTCTACTGTTGGATAAGGCGTGTTTACAGGGCCGTTGCATAACAACGGAAGTTACTCGATTGTTGCTGTCAAATTCGTTGCCGCGTGAATGTGTTTATCTAGTCGTTGCTAACAATGAACGTCTATTTTTACTTCACTATTCCGGCTTTCGGGCGTCACGTCACAGTGCTCTTAACGTCAATAGCTGGAGCAAAAGTAGAGGTTAGTGTAAGGCCTACATCAGATGGATTTCAGTGCGATTTCTTGATGCAATGTCCTTCATGAGTGTTACTGCTGTACTGCAAGACTTTCGATCAGTTTGCTTCTTTTATGTATCCTTCAATGTTAATAAAATTCTCTTGCAAATTATTTAACACAGATGACATAAAATTCCGCGGTTTTATTTTCTCTGATGGAACGG
>NW_019765290.1:0-508 GCF_002891405.2 Cryptotermes secundus | reverse complement strand
TTTTTTTTAATGATTTGTCTGTCTCTCCAGTAAATGCCTGAATAGTACCTTGAAAAAGGCTGTTACTGCTTCCTTTCTACATATTACTAATGATCATCCAGACTGTTCAAGATGGTGTTCACCATGGTGGGTACACAACTCATATCTCAAGTTGGCTCCTGCAGTAATGCTTCTGACATGAATTCTGGAAGTGACATGTTTGCATATGAGCCTAGACACTGGGTATCTCAACTAAGGTTGTTTCATTGTTTTCCACAGTCCCACCAGGGTAGTACCTCAAATTAGGCTGTAACTTCTGCCTACCAAGTACTTTCCAGTTTGTTATTCCCTAATTATCATACCATTTGAGGCTGTATAGTCAGAGATACTGACAGCATCATAAAAGGAACTGTGAAGAAAAAATATCAGTGAACTGTTTGATCTGATCGCTGGGTTATGCTATGCTGCTGCAAAGTGATCTGATTTTCTATATGTAATAATACAAATGCCATTGTGAATGCAACAATTT